>NC_092045.1:84428583-84678684 GCF_003086295.3 Arachis hypogaea | reverse complement strand
TTGCTTCAAGAATCATTTCATGATTTTTCAGATTATCAATAACATTTCTCTTTGTTCATCATTCTTTCAAGAGCCAACAGTTTTAACATTCATATAATATGCACTGTTCAAGCATTCATTCAGAAAACAAAAAGTATTGTCACCACATCAATATAATTAAATTAAATTCAATGATGAATTCGAAATTCATGTACTTCTTATTCTTTTGAATTAAAACATTTTTCATTTAAGAGAGGTGAAGGATTAATGGATTTTATTCATAGCTTTAAGACATGGTTACTACATACTAATGATCATGAAGTAGAGACACAAAACATAGATAAACACAACATTAAAACCGAAAAACAGAAAGAAATAAGAACAAGGAATGAATCCACCTTTAGTGGCGTCTTCTTCTTGAAGGACCAACAATGTCCTTAAGCTCTTCTATGTCCTTCCTTGCCTTTGTTGCTCCTCCCTCATTGCTCTTTGATCTTTCTTATTTCTTGGAAAATGATGGGGTGCTCATGATGTTCCACCCTTAATTGTTCCACATTGTGGCTCAAATCTTCTAAGGAGGTGTTGAGTTGCTCCCAATAGTTATTGGGAGGAAAGTGCATCCCTTGAGGCATCTCAGGGATTTGTTGATGATGAGCTTCCTCATGCATCTCTTGAGAACCGTGAAGGATCTCTCTTGCTTGCTCCATCCTCTTCTTGGTGATGGGCTTATCCTCTTCAATGGAGATGTCTCCTTCTATGATAACTCCAGCTGAGTAACATAGATGGCAAATAAGGTGAGGAAAAGCTAGCCGTGCCATGGTGGAGGACTTGTCGGCTATTTTGTAGATTTCATTGGAGATGACCTCATGAACTTCTACTTCCTCTCCAATCATGATGCTATGAATCATGATGGCCCGATCCACAGTAACTTCAGATCGGTTGCTAGTAGGAATGATGGAGCGTTGAATGAACTCCAACCATCCTCTAGCCACAGGCTTGAGGTCCAGTCTTCTTAGTTGAACTGGCTTGCCTTTGGAGTCTGTTCTCCGTTGGGCTCCTTCCACACATATGTCCATTAGGACTTGGTCCAACCTTTGATTAAAGTTGACCCTTCTAGTGTAGGGGCGTTCATCTTCTTGCATCATGGGCAAGTGAAACGCCAACCTCACATTTTCTGAACTAAAATCTAAGTATTTTCCCCGAACCATTGTGAGATAATTCTTTGGATTCGGGTTCATACTTTGATCATGGTTCCTAGTGATCCATGCATTGGCATAGAACTCTTGAACCACTAAGATTCTGACTTGTTGCATGGGGTTAGTTAAGACTTCCCAACCTCTTCTTCGGATTTGATGTCGGATCTCCGGATACTCATTTTTCTTGAGCTTGAAAGGGACTTCAGGGATCACCTTCTTCTTTGCCACAACATCATAGAAGTGGTCTTGATGGCTTTTGGAGATGAATCTTTCCATCTCCCATGACTCGGAGGTGGAAGCTTTTGTCTTCCCTTTTCCTTTTCCGGCTTTAGGTGCCATTGATGGTAGTGGAAAACAAAAAGGTTGTGCTTTGACCACACACCAAACTTAAAATATTGCTCGTCCTCGAGCAATAGAAGAAAGAAGAGAAGAAGAAGAAGAAGAGAATATGGTAGAGAGGGAGAGATGTGGGTTCGGCCAAGGTAAAGAAGAGGGGTTGTGTTGTGTGAAAATGAAGTAGAATGGAAGGGTATATATAGGGAGAGGGGGTAGTGTGTATTCGGCCATTTAGGGTGGGAATGGGTGGGAAATGTTTTTGAATTTTGAAAGTAGGTGGGGTTTATGGGGAAGAGTGGATGGATTTGAGTGGTGAAGGGGTGATTGGGAAGAGGAATTGAGGTGATTGGTGAAGAGTGTTGGGAAGTGTGACATGGGGAATACAAATCACAAAAATAAGATTAGGAGGTAAGGTGGGAATATAGTAGGTGGGGATCCTGTGGGGTCCACAGATCCTGAGGTGTCAAGGAATTCCATCCCTGCACCAAATAGGCATGTAAAATGCCTTTGCACACCATTCTGGCGTTTAAACGCCCATTGGTGCACGTTCTGGGCGTTCAACGCCCATGTAAAGCATGTTTCTGGCGTTGAACGCCAGTTTCATGCTTGTTACTGGCGTTCAGCGCCAGCTTTTCTTCTCTAGGCACATTCCTGGCGTTCAGCGCCAGAATGTTGCTTGTTTCTGGCGTTCAGCGCCAGGTTGATGCTCTGTTCTGGCGTTGAACGCCAGCCAGATGCATTTTACTGGCGTTAAACGCCAGCCTGTGCGTCCTCCAGGGTGTGATTTTTTTCTTCTGCTGTTTTTGATTCTGTTTTTAATTTTTATGATTTTTTCGTGACTTCTCATGATCATGTACCTAATAAAACACAAAATAAAAATAAAATAAAAATTAGATAAATAAAATTGGGTTGCCTCCCAACAAGCGTTTCTTTAGTGTCAATAGCTTGACAGTGGCTCTCATGGAGCCACAAAGGTGATCAGGTCAATGTTGTATAGTCCCAACACCAAACTTAGAGTTTGGATATGGGATCTTAACACCAAACTTAGAGTTTGGTTGTGGCCTCACAACACCAAACTTAGAGTTTGATTGTGGGGGCTCTTCTTGACTCTGAACTGAGAGAAGCTCTTCATGCTTACTCTCTTTTGTTACAGAGGGATGGCCTTGTGCCTTAAACACAAGGTATTCCCCATTCAATTGAAGGACTAATTCACCTCTATTGACATCTATCACAGCTCCTGCTGTGGCTAGGAAAGGTCTTCCAAGGATGGTGCATTCATCCTCTTCCTTCCTAGTGTCTAGGATTATGAAATCAGCAGGGATGTAAAGGCCTTCAACCTTTACTAACACGTCCTCCACTATTCCATAAGCTTGTCTCAATGACTTGTCTGCCAATTGTAATGAGAACAAGGCAGGTTGTACCTCAATGATCCCCATCTTCTCCATTACAGATAGTGGCATAAGATTTATCCCTAACCCCAGATCACATAGAGCCTTTTAAAGGTCATGGTGCCTATGGTACAAGGTATTAAGAACTTGCCAGGATCTTGTTTCTTTTGAGGTAGAGTTTGCTGAATCCAGGTATCTAGGTCATTAATGAGCAAGGGAGGTTCACTTTCCTAAGTCTCATTACCAAACAACTTGGCATTTAGCTTCATGATAGCTCCTAAATATTGAGCAACTTGCTCTTCAGTCACATCTTCATCCTCTTCAGAGGAAGAATAGTCTTCAAGCTCATGAATGGCAGAAGGAGATTTAATGGAATCTCTATGGTCTCTATATGAGCCTCAGATTCCTTGGATCCTTGATAGGAAACTCCTTCTTGCTTGAGGACGTCCCAGGAGGTCATCCTCACTAGGATTTTCGTCCTCCTCCTCCCTTGTGCATTCGGTCACTTGATCACATCAATGGCCTTGCACTCTCCTTTTGGATTCTCTTCTGTATTGCTTGAGAGGATACTGGGAGGAGTTTCAATGAGTTTCTTACTCAGCTGGCCCACTTGTGCCTCCAGATTTCTGATGGAGGATCTTGTTTCATTCATGAAACTGAAAGTGGCCTTTGACAGATCAGAGACTATATTGGCTAAATTAGAAGTGTTTTGTTCAGAATTCTCTGTCTGTTGCTGAGAAAATGATGGATATGGCTTGCTATTGCTCAGCCTATTGCGTCCACCATTGTTAAAGCCTTGTTGAGGCTTTTGTTGATCCTTCCATGAGAAATTTGGATGATTTCTCCATGATGAGTTATAGGTGTTTCCATAAGGTTCACCCATGTAATTAACCTCTGCCATGGCAGGGTTCTCAGGATCATAAGCTTCTTCAGAAGCTGCCTCTTTAGTACTGTTGGATGCATGTTGCCATCCATTCAGACTTTGAGAGATCATGTTGACCTGCTGAGTCAACACTTTGTTCTGAGCCAATATGGCATTCAGAGCATCAATTTCAAGAACTCCTTTCTTCTGAGGTATCCCATTATTCACGGAATTCCTCTCAGAAGTGTACATGAATTGGTTGTTTGCAACCATGTCAATGAGTTCTTGAGCCTCTTTAGGCGTTTTCTTTAGGTGAATAGATCCACCTGCAGAATGGTCCAATGACATTTTCGAAAATTCAGATAGGCCATAATAGAATATATCTAATATGGTCCATTCTGAAAACATGTCAGATGGACATCTTTTGGTCAGCTGCTTGTATCTTTCCCAAGCTTCATAGAGAGATTCACCATCTTTTTGTTTGAAGGTTTGAACATCCACTCTCAGCTTGCTCAACTTTTGAGGAGGAAAGAATTTATCCAAGAAGGCAGTGACCAGCTTATCCCAGGAGTCCAAGCTATCTTTGGGTTGTGAATCCAACCATATTCTAGCTCTGTCTCTCACAGCAAAAGGGAAAAGCATGAGTCTGTAGACTTCAGGATCAACTCCATTCGTCTTTATAGTCTCACAGATCTGCAAGAACTCAGTCAAAAACTGGTAAGGATCTTCAGATGGAAGTTCATAAAACTTACAGTTTTGTTGCATTAAGGCAACTAGCTGAGGTTTCAGCTCAAAGTTGTTGGCTCCAATGGCAGAAATGGAGATGCTTCTTCCATCAAATTTGGACGTTGGCTTTGTGAAGTCACCAAGCATTCTCCTTGCATTATTATTATTTTCGGCTTCCATCTCCTTCTCTTGTTCGAAAATTTCTGAAAGGTTGTTTCTGGATTGTTGTAATTTAGCTTCTCTTAATTTTCTCTTCAGAGTCCTTTCAGGTTCTGGATCAATTTCAACAAGAGTGCCTTTATCCTTGTTCCTGCTCATATGAAAGAGAGAAGAAAACAAGAAAAGAAAGAGGAATCCTCTATGTCACAGTATAGAGATTCCTTTATGTTAGTAGAAAAAGAAAAGAGAGAAGAAAGTAGAAGAGGGGATTCAGATATTAGGTGGAGAGGGGTGAAGAGAAGTGTTAGTAATTAAATAATTAAATAGGATAAGAAAGGAGGTAGAGAATTTCGAAAATAATTTTGAAAAAGGGGTTAGTAATTTTCGAAAATTAGAAATAAGATAAGATTAAAATTAAAATTTAAAACAAAAAGGAATTTTTGAAAAAGAGAGAAGTATTTTCGAAAATTAGAGAGGGAAGAGTAGTTAGTTGGTTTTGAAAAAGATAGGAAATAAACAAAAAGTTAGTTGGTTGATTGAAAAAGATATTAAAATCAAATTTTGAAAAGATAAGAAGATAAGAGGTTAGATAAGATATTTTGAAATCAAATTTTGAAAAAGATAAAATTTTTGAAAAAGATAAGATAAAAGATAAAAAGATCTAATTTTTAAAATGACTTAACTAACAAGAAACTACAAGATAAGATTCTAGAACTTAAAGATTGAACCTTTCTTAACAAGAAAGTGACAAACTTCAAATTTTTGAACCAGTCACATTAATTGTTAGCTAATTTTCGAAAATTAGATGTAAAGATAAGAAAAGGGTTTTGAAAATATTTTAAAAAAGATTTTTGAAATTTTCGAAAAATAGAAAAAAATGAAAAAGATATAATTTTTGAAAAAGATTTTGAAAAGATAAGATTTTTAAAATTGAAATTTTGACTTGACTTGTAAGAAATAACTAATTTTAAAAATTTTTGACCAAGTCAACCCAAAATTTCGAAAATTTGGAGGGAAATAAGGAAAAGATATTTTTTGATTTTTTTGAATTTTTAATGATGAGAGAGAAAAACAACAAAAATGACTCACAACATGAAAATTATGAATCAAAACTCATGATGCATGCAAGAACACTATGAATGTCAAGATGAACACCAAGAACACTTTGAAGATCATGATGAACATCAAGAACATAATTTTTAAAAAATTTTTGATGCAAAGAAAACATGCAAGACACCAAACTTAGAAATCTTTAATGCATGGACTCTAACAAACAAAAAATGCACATGAAAAACAACAAACAATACAAAACAAGAAATCATCAAGATCAAACAAGAAGACTTGACAAGAACAACTTGAAGATCATGAAGAACACTATGAATGCATGGAATTTTCGAAAAAATGCAAGAAAAATTTTAAAAGCATGCAATTGACACCAAACTTAAAAATTAACACAAGACTCAAACAAGAAACACAAAATATTTTTTATTTTTATGATTTTCTAATTTTTTGTATTTTTATTTTAATTTTTTTGAAAAACATGGTTAGAAAAACGAAAAAGAAAAGAAAAATTTTGAAAAAGATTTTTGAAAAGAAAATTACCTAATCTGAGCAACAAGATGAACCGTCAGTTGTCCATACTCGAACAATCCCCGGCAACGGTGCCAAAAACTTGGTGGATGAAATTGTGATCAACAATAATTCCAGGCACAATTAGAGAAGCTTTTTCTTTCCACAACTCCGTTCAATTTACCAGCAAGTGTATTGGGTCATCCAAGTAATACCTTACGTGAGTAAGGGTCGATCCCACAGAGATTGTTGGTATGAAGCAAGCTATGGTCACCTTGTAAATCTCAGTTAGGCAGATTAAATTGGTTTATGGTGAGTTCGAAAATTAATAAATAAATAGAAAATAAAAAGGGATAGAAATACTTATGTAAAGCAATAGTGAGAATTTCAGATAAGTGTGTGAAGATGTTGTGCTCCTCTCGTATCTCTATTTTCTTATTACATTCATCCAATCCTTCCTACTCCTTTCCATGGCAAGCTGTATGTAGGGCATCACCGTTGTCAATGGCTACATCCCATCCTCTCAGTGAAAATGTTCCTATGCTCTGTCACAGCACGGCTAATCATCTGTCGGTTCTCAATCAGGTTGGAATAGAATCCCTTGATTCTTTTGCGCTTGTCATCACGCCCAGCCTTCAGGAGTTTGAAGCTCGTCACAGTCATTCAATCTCATAATCCTACTCGGAATACCATAGACAAGGTTTATACTTTCCGAATCCTCATGAATGCTGCCATCTATCTAGCTTATACCACGAAGATTCTGTTAGGGAATCTAAGAGATATGTGCCCGGCCTAGAGTAGAACGGAAGTGGTTGTCAGTCACGCGCGTTCATAGGTGAGAATGATGATGAGTGTCACGGATCATCACATTCATCAAAGTTAAGTGTAACGTATATCTTGGAATAAGGATAGAAGAGAATTGAATAGAAAGTAATAATAATTGTATTGAAATTTGAGGTACAGTAGAGCTCCACACCCTTAATCTATGGTGTGCAGAAACTCCACTGTTGAAAATACATAAGTAAAAGGTTCAGGCGTGGCCGAATGGCCAGCCCCCCAAATGTGATCAATCACCTCCTAAGATGAAGAATAAAACAAAATTGAGACCAAAGATGTCTAATACAATAGTAACTTATCCTATTTATACTAGACTAGCTACTAGGGTTTACATGAGTAAGTAATTGTTGCATAAATTCACTTCCGGGGCCCACTTGGTGTATGTTTGGGCTGAGCTTGATCTATCCACGAGCTGAGGCTTTTCTTGGAGTTGAACTCCAAGTTATAACGTGTTTTGGGCGTTCAACTCCGGATCATGACGTTTTCTGGCGTTTAACTCCAGACAGCAGCATGTACTTGGCGTTCAACGCCAAGTTACGTCATCAATTTCCGAATAAAGTATGGACTATTATATATTTCTGGAAAGCTCTGAATGTCTACTTTCCAACGCCGGTGAGAGCGCGCCATTTGGAGTTCTGTAGCTCCAGAAATTTCATTTCGAGTGCAGGGAGGTCAGATTCCAACAGCATCAGCAGTCCTTTTGTCAGCCTTTTTCAGAGTTTTGTTCAAATCCCTCAATTTCAGCCACAAATTACCTGAAATCACAGAAAATCACACAAACTCATAGTAAAGTCCAAAAATGTGAATTTAACATAAAAACTAATGAAAATATCCCTAAAAGTAGCTTGAACTTACTAAAAACTACCTAAAAACAATGCCAAAAAGTGTATAAATTATCCGCTCATCACAACACCAAACTTAAATTGTTGCTTGTCCCCAAGCAACTGAAAATCAATTAGGATAAAAAGAAGAGAATATACTATAAATTTCAAAATATCAATGAATATTAATTATAATTAGATGAGCGGGACTTGTAGCTTTTTGCTTCTGAACAGTTTTGGCATCTCACTTTTTCCTTTGAAGTTTAGAATGATTGGCTTCTCTAGGAACTTAGAATTTTGGATAGTGTTATTGACTTTCCTAGTTAAGCATGTTGATTCTTGAACACAACTACTTATGAGTCTTGGTCGTGGCCCTTGATGACAAGTCATCATATACCCATTTTTCAAGCTAATTTCACTTGTTTTATTAGTCTTTATACACTTTCTTGTATCATAAGTAAGTGATTTGGAGTGAAAATGCATAACTTCTTTAAATCAAACAATCACCATGAAATTGATGTTAACTCATGAGGTTTAAGCTAATTTTGATTGAATTTTAATTGATTTATAAGCCTTGTGAATTTAGTGATACTTGGAGTGGTTATTTTGGTTTAATGTAGGTGAAGAAAAGAATAAAAGAGAAAAACGTGGCCTAAGAAAGCGTGACTAAAGGAGAAGAAAACGTGGTCAAAGGAAGGAGAAGTGTGCCGCATGTAAAAAGGGGAGGCAAGCATTGCCCTCCACAAGGGCAAACTGCCCTTTAGGAGGGCAACATAAGGCACTAAAGCATAAAAGGCAACTCTGCCCTGCCCACTACAAGGGCAGAGCACAAATTTGTGCCTTGGAATCAAGAAGAACAAAATGTTGCCCTGGCCTCCTCAAGGGCAGTATCGGGCTCACCAAGGGAAGAAATCAAAGGAAAATGCCTACAATGCTTGCCACAAGAGTTGAACACGGGACCATGAGGAAGCAAGGAACTAGGCTCCATTATGGTGCCAAGAAAGCCAAGGAAATTGAATAAGCGTGTGTTTCTGCCAGGATTCGAACGCGGGACTTCAGTTTGGAAACACTGCCCTGCCCTCCGCGAGGGCAGGGCAGCATTTTGTTGGTGCACAACTCTGGTGCACCAAGGCACCCTTCTGGCGCACCGCAGCATCATCTGGCAGCACCAGCAACGCACCACGGCACATTTCTGGCGCACCAATTTTTTCTGCCCTGCCCTCCGCGAGGGTAGGGCAGCATTCTGCGCACCAAGCCTGCACCACGCCGCACCACGCACGCACCAAGCACCAAATCCTGCCCTGCCCTCCACAAGGGCAGGGCAGCCTCCTGGAAGCTATTGTTTGTGGGCCAAAAATTGAATTAAAAATCCAATTTAATTCATTTCTTCACCAAATCAAAAGCCCATCCAAATCCCAAGATCCAAGAATAGAAAGTGTATAAATAGGAGCTAGTTTGATGTAATTAGGACCTTTGACTTGATTTTTGAATTTTGCACTTTCTTTGAGCTTTGAATTTTTGCAACTTTTCTTGAGAGACTGAACCGAGATTTTAGAGAATTGGGGAGGAGAATTGATCTCTCTTCTTCCTCGTTCTTGCTTGGGCACTTTTTGTAACACCCTACCATACAGAGTCTTATGCTTAAGTCATAATTCAGAGATGGCAAGGTATTACGACCTCTAAAATAAAGATTTAGTACATATAGTAGTATGAATGATTGATTATAACTAGGAGCCTTTGTAGAAAAAGGGGTAAACAAAAACCATCTTAACTCTAAAGCGCAACACTCCAATCGACAACGTAACGAACAAGGATAACCAACGCGTGATTATATATATCCAAAGGAGTGTCAAAAACAGGAATATCAAGACTCAAGATCCGGCTGCGAAGATAACCGATCCGAGCATAACAATATATACATATGATATAATAAAGAAAACCCCAAAGGAAACCCAAAGGGACACAAATACATAAAACCTATTCTCCAAAATCTCCCATAAGAGGAGTCATCACAGTTTGTATTATTTAATGGAGATAAAAGTATCTAAGCAAAACATATAAACCAAAACATAGCCCCGAGAACAAAGGATCTTCGCAAATCTAGAAGTCTCCAGCATGCCTCAACGGGAAACATCACGTCCTGTATCTGAAAACCACAAAATCCGCATGGGTGAGAACCAGAGGTCCTCAGCATGGTAACAGCTTCCACATATATAATACATAATAATGGAGGAAAGCCAAAGGCAATCCTAGAACTTCCTCCAAATAATATCAAAGCTTATAAACAAGCTAAACCATAAAGGGCATCTGACTAAAGATACTTCAGTCTAACTAATACTTCCCTTTCCAATTCCTTCAGACCTCCCAACCACCAGCAGGAGTATAATATAGCAAACACAGTTATATCAAGCAAGAAATATACATTTAGGAACAAGTAAGGCATTTAGACAATTAGCAAGTAATATGCAGTCAAATAGGCAATCTCAAACAATTCACATAATATGCATATGATGAATGCCTGTCCCTAGTGGCTGATGATATCATCTGTCGGTTATAGAGCCAACCCGACAAGTCCTGGTAGCTAACCCTTGGACTGTCCCTCTGTCATGCATCCCCAACTCGAGTTATACTCATCATAAACTTGATCATAATCATGATCTATATCCATCACCTTCACTGGTGAATATTTACGGGGGCGAGCTCATCCGGGACTTTCACAGTGCCCGGCCACACTTATGACATAGGGTCAAAAGAGAATCAAGTCTCAACCTGGAGCACATGGTGGCTAGCCACTGCTACTACCAGGGAAACTCGTATCTCCGATAGTGGAAGTGCAAATCACAATTATCAATAATTCAGCATAAACATGCATGAATTCTCATCCATGGATCAACATCCATATCAGCCATTCCGGCTCACGGTTAAATCCATAACCAGCCAATATTCATAGCATACACAGCTATTCCGGCTCACGGTTCAATCCAGAACCAGCCAATATATAAACAATTACGGCCCTTCGGCCAATGGCATAACCAGCACTTCCACCACCATCCTCCACATCTCACATAATCATCAATGATCCTCATTGATTATTCATTTCCCCTTGCTTCACTCGCAAGTTACCACATCCACTAGCTCCTTCTCTCATAGCTAGGCATATCATAATGATTTAAGATATAAGTGGTGAGATCGGAGGCTTAGAAGTATGAAATTTGGCTTTTAAAACTCAAAAATCAACTTTGGGATGAAAGCAGGTCCGCGCGTACGCGCACTCCACGCGCACGCGTGGATGGCCTCAAAAACTTCATCGACGCGCAAGCGTCATGCACGCTAACGCGTGGGTTAAAAGTTTGCCAATCGACGCGTACGCGTCAACCACGCGTACGCGTGGGTGTTCTCGTGCCCCAGGCACAACACTGGCACAGTTCTGGCATAACTCTCTGGAAAATGGCTGGGCATTGGGTGCAGCACAATCGGCGCGCCCGCGCACATTACGCTCACGCGTGGATGGCATTTTCGGGAAGAACGGCGCGCACGCGCCAAGTGCGCCAACGCGCAAGGGTCATTCTGCTAAAAATTTTCTAAGTTAAAAGCTGCAGAATTTACCAATTTGAACCCCAATCTTCCAACGGACATAACTTTCTCATTTTAAATCGTTTTTCACCCGTTCTTCGAACGGCATGGACATCCCGAATCCAATTTCATTTCTAAATAGATTTGGCACAAAACAGAGATCCGTAGTCCAAGTTATGTTCCACCAAAGTATGCCCAAAAACCATGTTTTTCATAAAAACCACAAAGTGCCATTTTCAAAACAAGTCATTTCCAACTCTTTTCAAAATCAATCAAAACATGCCATTTTCATCCCTTTCTTTTGAAATCAATCAAAATACATCAATTTCAACATCAAGCCTCCTCAACTCACACATTGACACATTACCACAATATACGAAATCACTATCTCATCATTCTAACCCACTTCACCCAAGTGGCTCAAACTCAAATATATTGACATATCATATACTCTTACTCATGCCAATTCTCAACAACACTGATGAGCGGATATTTTATACGCTTTTTGGGAGTAATTTCATGTAGATTTTAGCATGTTTCAGTTAGTTTTTAGTAGAATAATATTAGTTTTTAGGCAAAAATCATATTTCTGGACTTTACTATGAGTGTGTGTGTTTTTCTGTGATTTCAGGTATTTTTTGGCTGAAATTGAGGGAGTTGAGCAAAAATCTGACTTAGGCTGAAAAAGGACTGCTGATGTTGTTGGATCCTGACCTCCCTGCACTCGAAATGGATTTTCTGGAGCTACAGGAGTCCAATTGGCGCGCTCTCAACGGCGTTGGAAAGTAGACATCCAGGGCTTTCCAGCAATATATAATAGTCCATACTTTGCGCGAAGATAGACGACGTAACTTGGCGTTGAACGCCAAGTTCATGCTGCTGTCTGGAGTTAAACGCCAGAAAAACGTCATGATCCGGAGTTGAACGCCCAAAACACGTCATAACCTGGAGTTTAACGCCAAGAAAGGCCTCTACTCGTGGATAGCTTTAGTCTCAACCCCAGCACACACCAAGTGGGCCCCAGAAGTGGATTTCTGCACCAATTATCTTAGTTTACTCATTTTCTGTAAACCTAGGTTACTAGTTTACTATTTAAACAACTTTTAGAGACTTATCTTATACCTCATGACATTTCAGATCTGAATTACATACTTTTTGACGGCATGAGTCTCTAAACTCCATTGTTGGGGGTGAGGAGCTCTGCAGCATCTCGATGAATTAATGCAATTGTTTCTATTTCACTCAAATGTGTGTATGGTCCGATCTAAGATGTTTATTCGCGCTTAATTATGGAGAAGGTGATGATCCGTGACACTCATCACCTTCCTCAACCCATGAACGTGTGTCTGACAAACACCTCCATTCTACATCAGACTGAATGAACTTCTCTTAGATTCCTTAATCAGAATCTTCGTGGTATAAGCCGGATTGATGGCGGCATTCATGAGAATCCGGAAAGTCTAAACCTTGTCTGTGGTATTCCGAGTAGGATTCTGGGATTGAATGACTGTGACGAGCTTCAAACTCCTGAAGGCTGGGCGTTAGTGACAGACGCAAAAGAATCAATGGATTCTATTCCAACCTGATTGAGAACCGACAGATGATTAGCCGTGCTGTGACAGAGCATAGGAACGTTTTCACTGAGAGGATGGGAAGTAGCCACTGACAATGGTGACACCCTACATGCAGCTTGCCGTAGACGTGCTTTACAAACAATTGAGTTAAATATTACATTGCAGAAATTCAGAGGACAAAGCATCTCCAAAAGTCCAACATATTTCTCACTACTGCACAACAAGTAACGCTATTATTCTCTTTTTCTTCTTACAATTTTAAATACTTTGACTTCTTACAATTAAATCCAAATAACCTTATTGACCTCCTGACTAAGATTAATAAAATAAACATTGATTGCTTCAAACCAATAATCTCCGTGGGATCGACCCTTACTCACGTAAGATATTACTTGGACGACCCAGTGCACTTGCTGGTTAGCTGTGCGAATCACAAATTCGTGCACCAAGTTTTTGGCGCCGTTGCCGGGGATTATTGAGTTTGAACAATTGAAGGCATATTTTATTTCTTAGATCAGGGATAATTTATTTTTGTTGTTACAGAGTCATTAAATTTTGATAGGATAGTTTCTTTTCAAAAATTTCTTTTCAAAAATATTATTTTTCTTAATTAACTGTTAATTTTTCGTGAGTTTAGTGTCTTATTCTAAGTTTGGTGTTAATTGCATATTTTATATCTTCTTTAAAATTCTCGTGTTAGTGTTCTTGGTTCTTCCTTGATATTTAAGTTGTTCTTGATAATTGGTTATACCCTTTGGAACCTTTTTCAAAAATAATTTTTCTTGGATTGAATCTTGTGCCAAATTTTAAGTTTGGTGTTTTCTTGTTAATCTCTTTATAATTTTCGAAAATTTTATTAAAGTTTTCTAAAAATTTTAAGTTTGGTGTTCTTTCTTTTGTTCTTGGTGTTCTTGTGAATCTTCAAAGTGTTCTTGAGTTTTTCTTGTGTCTTGATCTTAAAATTTTTAAGTTTGGTGTTCCTTGGTGTTTTCCCTCCAAAAATTTTCGAAAATAAGGAGCATTAGATCTAAAAATTTTAAGTCTTGTGCCTTTTGTGTGTTTTTCTCTTTCATCATAAAATTCAAAAAAAAAATTATCTTTTCTAACCAATTTTAAAACTACATTTTCGAAATTTTTTTATATAAATTTCAAATTTTAATTTCAAATTTTTCGAAAAAAAAAATTATTTTTAACTTCTTTTTATATATTTTGTTTTTATTTATTCCACTCTTATAAAATAAATAAAATCAACATATAAATTATCTCTTGTAATCCAATATGGAAGCAAGTAGGAATGAACAGTCCAAGAGGACTCTGGGGTCATATGCTAACCCCACTACTGCTTCATATGGGAGTAGTATCTGTATACCCTCCATTGGAGTTAGTAGCTTTGAGCTGAATCCTCAGCTCATTATCATGGTGCAGCAAAACTGCCAGTATTCTGGTCTTCCACATGAAGAACCTACAGAGTTTCTGGCACAATTTCTGCAAATTGCTGATACAGTACATGATAAGAAAGTAGATCAGGATGTCTACAGATTATTACTGTTTCCATTTGCTGTAAAAGATCAAGCTAAGAGGTGGTTAAATAACCAGCCTAAGAACAGCATAAAAACATGGAAACAACTGTTAGAAAAATTCCTGAATCACTATTTCCCTCCAAAACGGATGACACAGCTAAGGCTGAGCATCCAAGGCTTCAAACAAGGAGATAACGAATCCCTTTATGATGCCTGAGAGAGATACAGAGAGATGCTAAGAAAATGCCCCTCTGAAATGTTTTCAGAGTGGGTGCAATTGGACATCTTCTATTATGGGCTTACAGAAAAAGCTCAGATTTCTCTAGACCACTCAGCTGGTGGATCTATACATATGAGAAAAACAATTGAAGAAGCTCAAGAGCTCATTGATACAGTTGCCAGAAATCAGCATCTGTACCTAAGCAGTGAATCTTCCATGAAAGAAGAAGCGAAAACAGTAACTGCAGAACTCAGTCCGGTGGATCAGGCTAATGAAATTAATCAGCAATTAGACTTTCTAACTCAGCAGCTAGCCGAATTCAAGGAAATATTACAGGAAACAAGAATGGCTAACAGGAATATGGAAGTGCAATTAAAGCAAACAGAAAAACAACTGTCAAAACAAATAGCAGAAGAATGCCAAGCAGTTCAACTAAGAAGTGGGAAAACATTAAATAACTCACTTCAAAGCAGCAGGAAGCCAAGAAATGAACAGATGTCTACTCAAAATCCCTCTGAGGACAATCAGAGCCTAGAGAGGAATGATGCTGGCACTGAACGCCCAGACCATGCTCATTCCTGGCGTTCAACGCCAGAAACAAGCATGAATCTGGCGTTGAACGCCCAAAGGGAACATGGTTCTGGCGTTCAAACGCCAGTAACAAATAAGGAAGTGGCGTCTAACGCCACTCCAGCTTCCACCCCTGGCATTCAAATGCCAGTGGGTGATCAGTTACATACAAGTGCTAATAACAACCCTTCTAAAAAGGCTTCCCAACCCACTTCTGTAGGTAATAAACCTGCAGCAACTAAGGTTGAGGAATACAAAGCCAAAATGCCTTATCCTCAAAAACTCCGCCAAGCGGAACAGGATAAGCAATTTGCCCGCTTTGCAGACTATCTCAGGACTCTTGAAATAAAGATTCCGTTTGCAGAAGCACTTGAGCAAATACCCTCTTATGCTAAGTTCATGAAAGAGATCTTAAGTCATAAGAAGGATTGGAGGGAGACTGAAAACGTTTACCTCACTGAAGAATGCAGTGCAGTCATCCTGAAGAGCTTACCTGAGAAGCTTAAAGATCCTGGAAGCTTTATGATACCATGCACATTAGAAGGTACTTGTACCAAGCAAGCTTTATGTGATCTTGGGGCAAGTATCAATCTAATACCTGCATCTACTATCAGAAAGCTTGGTTTGACTGAAGAAATCAAACCAACCAGGATATGTCTTCAACTTGCTGATGGCTCCATTAAATACCCATCAGGAGTGATTGAAGACATGATTGTCAAGGTCGGGCCATTCGCCTTTCCTACTGACTTTGTGGTGCTGGAAATGGAGGAGCACAAGAGTGCAACTCTCATTCTAGGAAGACCTTTCCTAGCCACTGGCCGAACCCTCATTGATGTCCAAAAAGGGGAAGTAACCTTGAGAGTCAATGAGGAGGAGTTTAAGTTGAATGTTGTCAAAGCCATGCAACATCCAGACACCCCAAATGACTGCATGAGTGTTGATATTATTGACTCTCTGGTAAGAGAGGTCAATATGGCTGAGAGTCTCGAATCAGAGCTAGAGGACATCTTTAAAGATGTTCAGCCTGATTTGGAGGAATCAGAGAAGATAACAGAACCTCTGAAAATCCCTCAAGAAGAGGAGAAACCTCCAAAACCCGAACTCAAACCATTACCACCATCCCTGAAATATGCATTTCTGGGAGAAGGTGATACTTTTCCTGTAATTATAAGCTCTACCTTAGAGCCACAGGAAGAGGAAGCACTAATTCAAGTGCTAAGGACGCACAAGACAGCTCTTGGGTGGTCCATTAGTGATCTTAAGGGCATTAGCCCAGCCAGATGCATGCACAAAATCTTGCTGGAGGATGACGCCAAGCCAGTGGTTCAACCACAAAGGCGGCTGAATCCAGCTATGAAAGAAGTGGTGCAGAAAGAGGTCACTAAACTACTAGAGGCTGGGATTATTTATCCTATTTCTGACAGCCCCTGGGTGAGCCCTGTCCAAGTTGTCCCTAAGAAAGGAGGCATGACAGTGGTTCATAATGAAAAAAATGAACTGGTTCCTACAAGGACAGTTACAGGGTGGCGTATGTGCATTGATTATAGAAGGCTCAATACAGCCACCAGAAAGGATCATTTTCCTTTACCATTCATAGACCAGATGCTAGAAAGACTAGCAGGTCATGAATACTACTGCTTCCTGGATGGATATTCAGGTTATAATCAAATTGCAGTAGATCCCCAGGATCAAGAGAAAACGGCATTCACATGTCCATCTGGAGTATTTGCTTACAGAAGGATGCCATTTGGCCTGTGCAATGCACCTGCAACCTTTCAGAGGTGCATGCTCTCAATTTTCTCTGATATGGTGGAAAAATTCCTGGAAGTCTTCATGGATGACTTCTCAGTATTTGGAGACTCATTCAGCTCCTGCCTTAACCATTTAGCACTTGTTCTGAAAAGATGCCAAGAGACCAACCTGGTTTTAAACTGGGAAAAATGTCACTTTATGGTGACTGAAGGAATTGTCCTTGGACACAAAATTTCGAACAAGGGAATAGAGGTGGATCAAGCTAAGGTAGAAGTAATTGAAAAATTACCACCACCTGCTAATGTTAAGGCAATCAGAAGCTTTCTTGGGCATGCAGGATTCTATAGGAGGTTCATAAAGGATTTTTCAAAAATCGCCAAACCTCTGAGCAACCTGCTAGCTGCTGACACGCCATTTATCTTTGATAAAGAGTGTCTGCAGGCATTTGAGACTCTGAAAGCTAAATTGGTTACTGCACCAATCATCTCTGCACCAGACTGGACATTACCATTTGAATTGATGTGTGATGCCAGTGACCATGCCATTGGTGCAGTGTTGGGACAAAGGCATGACAAGCTTCTGCACGTCATTTACTATGCCAGCCATGTTCTAAATGATGCACAGAAGAATTACACAACCACAGAAAAAAAGCTACTAGCAGTAGTTTACGCCATTGACAAATTCAGATCCTATTTAGTAGGATCAAAAGTGATTGTGTACACTGATCATGCTGCTCTTAAATATCTACTCACAAAGCAGGATTCAAAACCCAGACTCATCAGATGGGTGTTGCTTCTGCAAGAGTTTGATATAGAAATAAGAGACAGAAAAGGGACAGAGAATCAAGTGGCAGATCACCTGTCCCGAATAGAACCAGTGGAAAGGGCATCCCTCCCTCTCACTGAGATCTCTGAAACCTTTCCGGATGAGCAACTGTTTGCCATCCAGGAAGTGCTATGGTTTGCAGACATTGCAAACTACAAGGCAGTGAGATTCATACCCAAAGAGTACAGTAGGGTGCAATCAAAGAAATTAATCACAGATGCAAAGTACTATCTTTGGGATGAACCATATCTCTTTAAGAGATGTGCAGACGGAGTAATCCGTAGATGTGTACCTAAAGAAGAAGCACAGAAGATCCTTTGGCATTGCCATGGATCACAGTATGGAGGACATTTTGGAAGTGAACGAACAGCCACAAGAGTCCTCCAAAGTGGCTTCTACTGGCCTACTCTCTATAAAGATTCCCGAGCATTTGTGCTTAATTGTGATAGTTGCCAAAGATCAGGCAACCTACCTCACAAGTATGCCATGCCTCAACAAGGAATCTTGGAGATTGAGTTGTTTGATGTATGGGGCATTGACTTCATGGGACCTTTCCCACCATCATACTCAAACACTTATATTCTAGTGGCAGTGGATTATGTATCCAAATGGGTGGAGGCTATTGCAACACCCACTAATGACACTAAAACAGTGTTAAAATTCCTCCAGAAACATATCTTCAGCAGATTTGGTATCCTTAGAGTGTTAATCAGTGATGGGGGCACTCATTTCTGTAATAAACAGCTTTACTCTGCTCTGGTACGTTATGGAGTCAACCACAGGGTAGCTACTCCATATCACCCACAAACTAATGGGCAAGCTGAAGTCTCAAATAGAGAACTTAAAAGAATCCTGGAACGGACTGTAATTAACCGTAGAAGGGATTGGACAAGAAGCTTGGATGATACTCTGTGGGCATACAGAACAGCATTCAAGACCCCCATAGGGACCTCTCCATACCAGCTTGTGTATGGAAAGGCGTGTCACTTGCCAGTGGAACTGGAACACAAGGCCTACTGGGCAACCAGATTCCTGAACCTTGATGCCAAGTTAGCTGGGGAAAGACGATTGCTCCAGTTAAATGAGCTAGAGGAATTTAGACTCAATGCTTTCGAGAATGCAAAAATTTACAAGGAGAAAGCAAAAAGATGGCATGATAAGAAATTGTCATCCAGAGTCTTTGAGACAGGACAGAAAGTTCTGCTATTTAATTCAAGGCTCAAATTATTCCCCGGGAAATTAAAATCCCGGTGGAGAGGTCCATATGTAATCACAAGCGTATCACCATATGGATACATAGAACTTCAGGATAATGACTCTAACAAAAAGTTCATTCTTAATGGACAAAGAGTTAAACACTATCTTGAAGGTAATTTCGAGCAAGAATGCTCAAGACTGAGACTTAATTGAAGATCAGTGATAGTCCAGCTAATGACATTAAAGAAGCGCTTGCTGGGAGGCAACCCATGCCAATCACAAAATTTAATTTTATTCGTATTTTCTAATAATTTGAAGTTTTACAGGTAGATGCTACAGTATCTTCAAAGGTGAAATAGCAATTGGTTGAAGTCACAAAGTTACAGGGAAATTTGGAAGCTCACTGGCATGAGAAAGCCAGTAAGAAACACTTTGGGCGTTGAACGCCCAAAAGAAGCACCCACTGGGCGTTTAACGCCAGTAAGGGTAGCCATCTGGGCGTTAAACGCCAGAAAGGAGCATCTTCTGGGCGTTAAACGCCAGAAAGAAGCACCTTCTGGGCGTTTAACGCCAGTCTGCTAGCATCCTGGGCGTTCAGAAAAACGCCCAGTGACAAAGGACTTCCTGGCGTTCAACGCCAGAAAGAAGCACCAAATGGGCGTTGAACGCCCAGGAGAAGCAACTATTGGGCGTTAAACGCCCAAAACATGCATCATGTGGGCGTTTAACGCCAGGATGGTGGGAGGAGGTACAAATTCGTTTTTCTTTAAAATTTTATGTTTCAATTCATGATTTCTTGCATAAACATGTTTCAAAATATCATCTTCAATTCCAAAAGTTTTTATCCTAATTTCTAAAAACCCTGATTTCTAAAAATCCACGTTTCAAAAATATTAAATATATCTTAATCCATAAAGCCAAATGGTTTTCCAATCCAATCCAACTCTTTTAAGTTTATTTTCAAAACTCAATTATCTTTTTTAAAATCTTTTTCAAAATTAAAAATTTCAATTTATCTTTTAAATTATGATTTATATCTTTCTTTTTTCTTATCATATCTATCTTTTATAAATCATATCTTCTATCTTATCTCCTTCTTATTTTCGAAAATTCCCCACCCCCTATATATTGTATTCGGCGCCCTCCTCATCCTCACCATCCAACTCTTGCTCTCCTTTTATCCCTCTTCTTTCTTCTCTTTTGCTTGAGGACAAGCAAAGCTCTAAGTTTGGTGTGTTTTATCCGTGATCACAAAAACATACCCACTAAAGATCATGGCTCCTAAAGGAAAACAACCCAACCCAAGAGGCAAGAAAGAAAGCACTCCAAAGCCACTTTGGAATCAAGGGAAGTTCTTAACTAAAGAACATTCAGACCATTACTACAAGATAATGAGTCACAGATCAGTGATCCCGGAAGTCAGATTTGATCTGAAAGAAGATGAATATCCGGAGATCCAAGAGCAAATTCGAAACAGGAATTGGGAAATTCTGGCCAATCCTGAAACAAAAGTGGGAAGGAACATGGTTCAGGAATTTTATGCTAATCTATGGCAGACAGAAAGGCAAAGAATAATTGGAGCTGCTCTCTTTGACCATCAGACTGTAGTCAGAGGAAAGATCATTCATACCAATTCTGACAAGATCAGGGAGATATTTAAGCTTCCCCAACTGAAAGATGACCCAGACTCCTTTTATAGGAGAATGATGAGGGTCAATAAAGGGCTGGACAAGGTTCTGGAGGACATATGCATCCCTGGAGCCAAGTGGACCACCAGCACGACTGGCATCCCAGTTCAACTCAAAAGGGAAGATCTGAAACCAGTAGCCAGAGGTTGGCTGGATTTCATAGGGCGTTCCATATTGCCCACCAGCAACCGTTCTGAAGTCACTATTAAAAGAGCAGTAATGATTCACTGCATCATGTTGGGAAAAGAAGTGGAAGTCCATCAGCTGATCTCATGTGAGCTATATAAAATAGCAAACAGGAATTCTAAGGATGCCAGATTGGCTTATCCAAGCTTAATTTCTATGCTTTGCAAAGATGCTGGAGTAAAGATGGGAATAACTGAATATATCCTAATTGAAAAGCCCATTACTGGAATATCAATGGTCAGACAACAGCAACAAGATGATTCAACCAAGAGGAGAGTACAAGAAGCCCTCCCAGAACTGCCCCAATTCGAATATTGGGAACATCTTGAGGCTTCTATTTCCAAATTACAAGAAGCTATGGACCAAATAAAGGAAGAACAGAATAATCAAAGCAGCATGATTTGCAAACTGCTCAAGGAACAGGAGGAGCAAGGGCGTGATCTAAGGGAGCTGAAGCGCCAAAAATTAATCCTTGAACAGCACCCCATAGATTAGAGGAACATCTACTCCTCAAAACAACAGGTTGCTGAGTTCCAATTTTTCTGCTTTAGCTTAGTGATAGTATTATTATAGAAATTCACCTTAGGAGATATTTAGTAGTAATTAGTATGTCTATTTTGAATTTATTCCCAATTAAGCTATAATTTACTTTTCTCATCATCATCAGGCATGAATAAAGTAGTAGATTTTTTCTAGAATAAAGAAGTAATCTATATTTTTCGAGTTCTCAATAATAAAAATTATAATTAATTATATGTGGTGGCAATACTTTCTGTTCTCTGAATGAATGCTTGAACAGTGCATAAATTGTACTTTGAATTTGATGAATATTGGCTCCTGAAAGGATGAGGAACACGAAAAATATTATTGATGATCTGAAAAATCATGAAATTGATTTTTGAAGCAAGAAAAAGCAGTCCAAAAAAAAAAGCCATGGGCACTAGGCAAGAGTATAAAGGATCCAAGGCTTTGAGCATCAATGGATAGGAGGGCCCAAGGAAATAAAATCCAGGCCTAAGCGGCTAAACCAAGCTGTCCCTAACCATGTGCTTGTGGCATGCAGGTTCAAGTTACAAACTTAAGACTGAGTGGTTAAAGTCGTGATCCAAGGCAAACAGAGTGTGCTTAAGAGCTCTGGATACCTCTGACTGGGGACTTTAGCAAAGCTAAGTCACAATCTGAAAAGGTTCACCTAGTCATGTGTCTGTGGCATTTATGTATATGGTGGTAATACTAGAAAACAAAGTGCTTAGGGCCACAGCCAAGACTCATAAAATAACTGTGTTCAAGAATCAACATACTACACTAGGAGAGTCAATAATACTATCTGACTTCTGAGTTCCTAAGGATGCCAATCATTCTGAAATTCAAAAGATACAGGGAGATGCCAAAACTGTTCAGAGACAAAAAGCTACAAGCCCCGCTCATCTAATAAGAATCTGAGCTTCATTTAAAACTCTAAAATATTATTACTTCTTAATTTCTATTAAAACCTATTTTATTTATCTAGTTGCTTGAGGACAAGCAACAGTTTAAGTTTGGTGTTGTGATGAGCGGATATTTTATACGCTTTTTGGGAGTAATTTCATGTAGATTTTAGCATGTTTCAGTTAGTTTTTAGTAGAATAATATTAGTTTTTAGGCAAAAATCATATTTCTGGACTTTACTATGAGTGTGTGTATTTTTCTGTGATTTCAGGTATTTTCTGGCTGAAATTGAGGGAGTTGAGCAAAAATCTGACTTAGGCTGAAAAAGGACTGCTGATGCTGTTGGATCCTGACCTCCCTGCACTCGAAATGGATTTTCTGGAGCTACAGAAGTCCAATTGGCGCGCTTTCAACGGCGTTGGAAAGTAGACATCCAGGGCTTTCCAGCAATATATAATAGTCCATACTTTGCGCGACGATAGACGACGTAACTTGGCGTTGAACGCCAAGTTCATGCTGCTGTCTGGAGTTAAACGCCAGAAAAACGTCATGATCCAGAGTTGAATGCCCAAAACACGTCATAACCTGGAGTTTAACGCCAAGAAAGGCCTCTACTCGTGGATAGCTTTAGTCTCAGCCCCAGCACACACCAAGTGGGCCCCAGAAGTGGATTTCTGCACCAATTATCTTAGTTTACTTATTTTCTGTAAACCTAGGTTACTAGTTTACTATTTAAACAACTTTTAGAGACTTATCTTGTACCTCATGACATTTCAGATCTGAATTACATACTTTTTGACGGCATGAGTCTCTAAACTCCATTGTTGGGGGTGAGGAGCTCTGCAGCGTCTCGATGAATTAATGCAATTGTTTCTATTTCACTCAAACGTGTGTCTGGTCCGATCTAAGATGTTTATTCGCGCTTAATTATGGAGAAGGTGATGATCCGTGACACTCATCACCTTCCTCAACCCATGAACGTGTGTCTGACAAACACCTCCGTTCTACATCAGACTGAATGAACTTCTCTTAGATTCCTTAATCAGAATCTTCGTGGTATAAGCCGGATTGATGGCGGCATTCATGAGAATCCGGAAAGTCTAAACCTTGTCTGTGGTATTCCGAGTAGGATTCTGGGATTGAATGACTGTGACGAGCTTCAAACTCCTGAAGGCTGGGCGTTAGTGACAGACGTAAAAGAATCAATGGATTCTATTCCAACCTGATTGAGAACCGACAGATGATTAGTCGTGCTGTGATAGAGCATAGGAACGTTTTCACTGAGAGGATGGGAAGTAGCCACTGACAATGGTGACACCCTACATACAGCTTGCCGTAGACGTGCTTTACAAACAATTGAGTTAAATATTACATTGCAGAAATTCAGAGGACAAAGCATCTCCAAAACTCCAACATATTTCTCACTACTGCACAACAAGTAACGCTATTATTCTCTTTTTCTTCTTACAATTTTAAATACTTTGACTTCTTACAATTAAATCCAAATAACCTTATTGACCTCTTGACTAAGATTAATAAAATAAACATTGATTGCTTCAAACCAATAATCTCCGTGGGATCGACCCTTACTCACGTAAGGTATTACTTGGACGACCCAATGCACTTGCTGGTTAGCTGTGCGAATCACAAATTCGTGCACCAAACACCAATTCCAATAAATCATCATTGTACACAATCAATATCATACTCACCATCAACATGGTCCAACCCACAATTCAACCATAACCTATCATCAAGCATATATCACAACATGCATATTTCTCATACATCATACCATCAAGGCATCATTAATCATCATCACATATATGACCACATCATATATCTCAATCATTCAACAACATCAACCATTCAATGCCTATCTTAGGGCCTCTAGCCTAAGTATTTCCTACCACATTACATATTAGATACGGGAAACCGAAACTATACCTTAGCCGATTTTCCCAAGCTCACCCGGAGCACTTCCAAACCACTTATCCACAAGCTCTCAAGGCCTCAACACCTCCAAGAACAGATTTTTCACCACCAAACCCTTTCCAAGCTTTTCAAAATCACCAAATCAAGCTCCAATATTCACATATACACAACCTAAGCCACAATCATCATACCCATACACAACATCTCAAAACCCAAACATCATAAAACAACAAAATACACTAGGGTTGAGAATCTTACCACACCCAAGGTCCAAGGAGATAAGATTAACCTTCTCCTTCAAGAGAGTTGGGTCCTATAACATCAAAGAACCAAAATCTCAACATTTTACCCATGAAACTCGAAAATAAGGGCTGAGATTTCGAACAGCAACACGTGGCTTACCTCAAGATTGGTTGTATGGGTTTTGTAGAGCTCTCCGCGGTGAACGCGTGGCCGTAAACGGAGCGGCAATCGGAGCTCTAGATCAAAAGTTATGGTGGTTTGAAGATTAAGCAAAGGAGAGAACTTGAGAGAGTGTTCTTCCTCCCTTTCTTCCTAATTTCAGCTTGTGTGTGTAACAAATGAGGAGAGAGAGTGCTGAAAACTAGGGTTTTGGTTAAGTTATGTTGGGCCAAGGGCCCACTTTGGGTCCAATTGGCCCGGTTTGGCCCGTTCGGTCCAATCTTGGTCCGAATTCTATAAAATTGGTACCGAAATTCTCGTCTCAATCTCCTCTATCATATTTAGCCATAAAAATCACATTTTAGGCTTTCTAGAATAAATTCTCATTTATGGGTTAATTAGCCGTTAATTAACTGGGTTTTACATTCTACCCACCTAATTGGGAATTTTGCCCACAAAATTCAAATGCAATTACCTGAGAATAAATGCGGATAATCCGTTCGCATCTCCGACTCAAGTTCCCAAGTGTGTTCCTCAACACCGCCTCGACTCCATGCCACTTTGACTAATGAAACCTCTTTTCCACGCAACCGTTTGATACTAGTATCATCAATTCTGACCGGAGCCACTGGAAGCGTCAAATCTTCCCTCAACTGAATCGACTCAGGTTCTAACACATGACTAGCATCAGGAGTGTACTTCCAAAGCTGCGACACGTGAAACACGTCGTGCAGGTTCGAAAGATGAGGTGGTAGAGCCATCCGATACGCCACCGGTCCAATCCTCTCCAGGATTTGAAATGGACCAATGTATCGAGGATTCAACTTCTTTGCCTTAATCGCCCTACCTACTCCTGTAGTCGGAGTAACCTTAAGGAAAACATGATCTCCTTCCTCAAATTCTAAGGGCTTTCGCTTCTGGTCGGCATAACTCTTTTGACGACTCTGCGCCGTAAGCATCCTATCACGGATTTTCTTGACTTGTTCAGTAGTCTCAGCTATCATTTCTGGCCTTAACAAGCTTTTCTCTCCAGCTTCATACCAACATAGCGGAGATTGACATTTCCTCCCATACAAGGCCTCATACGGAGCCATTCCGATGCTCGCATGATAACTATTATTGTATGCAAACTCCACTAATGGCATATACCGATCCCAACTCGCCGGTTGGTCCAAAACACAAGCTCTCAACATATCCTCTAGTGTTTGGATTGTCCTCTCAGATTGACCATCTGTTTGAGGATGGTAAGCCGTGCTCAAGCTTAATCGGGTTCCAAAAGCTTTCTGAAATGCACTCCAAAACCTTGAAGTGAAACGAGGATCTCTATCAGAGATTATAGTAGCAGGTACACCATGAAGTCTCACAATCTCCTTTATATATAACCGTGCTAGCTCCTCAAGGGTGTAAGTCATCCGAATGGGCAAAAAGTGAGCTGACTTCGTTAGTCGGTCCACAATCACCCAAATAGCATCAAAACCAGCCCTAGTCCTTGGCAATCCCGACACAAAGTCCATCGCAATACTTTCCCACTTCCATTGTGGAATCTCTAAAGGTTGCAACATCCCGGAAGGTCTTTGATGTTCAATCTTTACCTTTTGACAAGTTAAGCACTTTGAAACACATTCCGCCACATCACGCTTCATACCCGGCCACCAAAACATCGCCTTTAAATCATGGTACATCTTAGTACTTCCCGGGTGAATGGAGAATCCACTTTTGTGTGCCTCCTTTAAAATATCTTGTCTCAAAGTGCCAACATCCGGCACAATGATCCTACCCTTGAATCTCCATAACCCATCTTTTTCTTCCGACACTCTCCATTGTTTTCCTTGCTCAATAGCCGGTAACACCTTCCATAACGCTTCATCATTTTGATGAGCCTTTAGGAGTTCGGACTTAAAATCACTTGAGATCTCTAATCGGCTCAAACACAAAGTTCCAGATACTTCTCGAGCACCAATTTTCAGACTCTCGAATCCCTTGAGCAACTTCTCCTCTTGAAGCATCATCCAAGCCGCATATAATGACTTTCGACTTAAAGCATCCGCCACTACATTCGCTTTTCCCGGATGGTAATTCAACTCAAAGTCGTAGTCCTTCAACAATTCCATCCACCTCCTCTGCCTCATATTGAGCTCTTTCTGATCAAAGAGATACTTCAAGCTCTTATGATCAGAGAAAACTTGGAACTTAACCCCATAGAGATAATGCCTCCACACCTTCAAGGCAAACACAACCGCAGCGAGTTCCAAATCATGCGTAGGGTAACTAACTTCATGAGGTCTCAACTGTCGTGAGGCATACGCCACCACATTACGATGCTGCATCAGCACGCACCCTAGACCCTTCAATGAGGCATCACAATACACCTCAAATGGCTCATTCGGCTCGGGTAACACTAACACAGGTGCAGTGGTCAACTTTTTCTTCAATGTCTGAAAGCTCTCCTCGCACTCAGGAGTCCAAACAAATGGAGTGTCTTTGCGGGTTAACTTTGTCATTGGCAAAGCTATCTGTGAAAAGCCTTTGATAAACCTTCGGTAATAGCCAGCTAAACCCAGAAAACTCCTTATCTCTGTTACGGTGGTTGGTTGCTTCCAATCCATCACAGCCTCCACCTTAGTTGGATCTACGGCTATTCCCTTCTTACTCACCACATGGCCCAAAAACTTCACCTCACTCTTCCAAAACTCACACTTCGACAGTTTTGCATAGAGTTTCTTCTCCTTTAGGATCTGCAACACGGTCCTCAAGTGTTCCGCATGCTCTTCTTCAGTCTTGGAATAAATCAGTATGTCATCAATGAAGACAACAACGAATCTATCCAAAAACGGATGGAAAACTCTATTCATGTAATCCATAAACACTGCATGAGCATTCGTCAACCCAAAAGACATTACAGTGTACTCGTAATGACCATAACGAGTCCTGAAAGCGGTCTTAGGGATATCCTCATCCCTCACCCTTATCTGGTGATAACCGGATCGCAAATCGATCTTGGAGAAAACTCTAGCTCCTTGTAACTGATCCATGAGATCATCAATTCTCGGCAATGGGTACTTATTCTTTATTGTAACCTTGTTCAGTTGCTTGTAATCCACACAGAGCCGCATACTCCCATCCTTCTTCTTCACCAGTAACACTGGAGCACCCCATGGAGATACACTTGGGCGTATAAAATTCTTTCCCAACAAATCCTCTAACTGAGACTTTAACTCGTTCATCTCTAACGGTGACATCCTATAAGGAGCACTTGAGATTGGTCCCGCCCCGGGCACCAATTCAATAGCAAACTCAACCTCTCGGTTAGGTGGAAACTCATCAATATCATCGGGAAACACTTCCGGAAACTCGCACACAACCGGAATCTGTTCCAACCTTTGGTCATCACCCGAAACGCCCGCGGTCAACAACATGATACCCTGACATTCGGTTCCGGAACAGTTCACCATCATCGAATTCAAGTAATAATTATTCACCACGACCGGCCCTTCAGTATCTTCCGGCATAAAGTACACCGACTTTGTAGAACAATCTAGCAGAACATGGTTCTTAGATAACCAGTCCAATCCCAAGATAAGATCAAGACCGATCATCGGCAAGCAGACTAAATTATGAACAAAATCACGCTGCTTGAACCTAAAGGAAACTTCCGGGCATCCTAGCCTAGTTACCATGGCTTCATGGGTAGCATTGTACACTCTTAGATCATAACCTAAAGTTACAATCTTCAGTCCTAACTCATGGGCTTTCTCAAATGCAATGAATGAATGCGATGCTCCCGAATCAAATAAAGCATTTAAAGTTTGACCAGCCATTTCACAGTTACCTCTAATGAGTGTCTCAGATCCCTCAGCACCTATAGCTGAAGTGGTGAACACCCGACCAGTCTGTTGTGCTTTTTCAGCACCTTGTTTCTGCTTCTCAGGACAATTTGCGGCTTTATGCCCCGCCTTTCCACAAGTGTAGCACAAACCCCATCCGGCCTTGCATGGTGCTCCCGGATGGTGACTTCCACACCTAGTACAAGCTTGATCATTCTGAGGCTGCTTCCCATATCTTTTTCCTTGGGAGTTGTTGTTGTTGTTGTTGGGCCTCCTAAAAGAGCTTCCTCTCTTGAAAGACGGACCTCTAGGTGCAAAGCTCTTCCCTCGGTTCTGTGGGAATGACCCCTTTTGACTCCCTCTCTCAGCGGTTGCCCTCTTCACACACTCTTCAGCAACCCTACACTTGTTTACCAACTCGGAGAAAGTTCTAATCTCCATTGGTCCCACTGAACTAAAAATATCACTCCGGAGTCCTCCTTCATACTTAACACACTTCCATTCCTCATATTCCACCGGAGTACCTTGGCACATACGAGAGAACCTGAACAACTCCTCAAACTTGTCAGTATACTCTGATATGGACATAGTACCCTGCTTCAGCTGTAACAATTCAAGTTCCTTAGCCGTCCTAGCAGAAGTCGGAAAGTACTTCTTATAGAACTCCTCTTGGAAAACATTCCAAGTGATATAGTCATCACCCTGCTGCAGAAGACGTCGGATGCCTTGCCACCAATGGGACGCTTCACCGACAAGCATATAGGTAGCAAACTCGACACGCTGTCCTTCAGGCACCACTTGCGCTTGCAGCGCTCGCTCTATAGCCTGAAACCATGTATCAGCCTCAGTCGGACTAGTAGTTCCCTTGAACTTAGGTGGATTAACCTTTAAAAAGTTTGCCAGTGTCATTGGGCCCTGAACTCCACCTCCATCATTACCATGGTTGTTCATCTGTTGACCAAGAGCCTCAGCAGTGGCTTGCATAGCAGCAGCCATGTTCTCCAACGCAGTCATAAAGTTCACCGGGTCATGAGGGTTATTCTCCGGTGCACGAGCATTCGTACGACCTCTCACACTACCTCTACCGCGTCCACGAGGCGCCATCTGGTTCCTATACATACCAAACAATCGATATTAAGTTGATCAGTCTCAATATCGGAAGTCTAGTACTTCAAAGTCCCAAATGCATGCACATGAACGTTTATGTCAATTATATCAAGCAGATATACTAATAGCACATAACACACACACAGAGAATGCAAAGAAGCATAATCAGTCCATCCCTCAGGCTCTACAGGAACGAACTGCTCTGATACCATAATGTAACACCCTACCATACAGAGTCTTATGCTTAAGTCATAATTCAGAGATGGCAAGGTATTACGACCTCTAAAATAAAGATTTAGTACATATAGTAGTATGAATGATTGATTATAACTAGGAGCCTTTGTAGAAAAAGGGGTAAACAAAAACCATCGTAACTCTAAAGCGCAACACTCCGATCGACAACGTAATGAACAAGGATAACCAACGCGTGATTATATATATCCAAAGGAGTGTCAAAAACAGGAATATCAAGACTCAAGATCCGGCTGCGAAGATAACCGATCCGAGCATAACAATATATACATATGATATAATAAAGAAAACCCCAAAGGAAACCCAAAGGGACACAAATACATAAAACCTATTCTCCAAAATCTCCCATAAGAGGAGTCATCATAGTTTGTATTATTTAATGGAGATAAAAGTATCTAAGCAAAATATATAAACCAAAACATAGCCCCGAGAACAAAGGATCTTCGCAAATCTAGAAGTCTCCAGCATGCCTCAACGGGAAACATCACGTCCTGTATCTGAAAACCACAAAATCTGCATGGGTGAGAACCAGAGGTCCTCAGCATGGTAACAGCTTCCACATATATAATACATAATAATGGAGGAAAGCCAAAGGCAATCCTAGAACTTCCTCCAAATAATATCAAAGCTTATAAACAAGCTAAACCATAAAGGGCATCTGACTAAAGATACTTCAGTCTAACTAATACTTCCCTTTCCAATTCCTTCAGACCTCCCAACCACCAGCAGGAGTATAATATAGCAAACACAGTTATATCAAGCAAGAAATATACATTTAGGAACAAGTAAGGCATTTAGACAATTAGCAAGTAATATGCAGTCAAATAGGCAATCTCAAACAATTCACATAATATGCATATGATGAATGCCTGTCCCTAGTGGCTGATGATATCATCTCGGTTATAGAGCCAACCCGACAAGTCCTGGTAGCTAACCCTTGGACTGTCCCTCTGTCATGCATCCCCAACTCGAGTTATACTCATCATAAACTTGATCATAATCATGATCTATATCCATCACCTTCACTGGTGAATATTTACGGGGGCGAGCTCATCCGGGTCTTTCACAGTGCCCGGCCACACTTATGACATAGGGTCAAAAGAGAATCAAGTCTCAACCTGGAGCACGTGGTGGCTAGCCACTGCTACTACCCAGGGAAACTCGTATCTCCGATAGTGGAAGTGCAAATCACAATTATCAATAATTCAGCATAAACATGCATGAATTCTCATCCATGGATCAACATCCATATCAGCCATTCCGGCTCACGGTTAAATCCATAACCAGCCAATATTCATAGCATACACAGCTATTCCGGCTCACGGTTCAATCCAGAACCAGCCAATATATAAACAATTACGGCCCTTCGGCCAATGGCATAACCAGCACTTCCACCACCATCCTCCACATCTCACATAATCATCAATGATCCTCATTGATTATTCATTTCCCCTTGCTTCACTCGCAAGTTACCACATCCACTAGCTCCTTCTCTCATAGCTAGGCATATCATAATGATTTAAGATATAAGTGGTGAGATCGGAGGCTTAGAAGTATGAAATTTGGCTTTTAAAACTCAAAAATCAACTTTGGGATGAAAGCAGGCCCGCGCGTACGCGCACTCCACGCGCACGCGTGGATGGCCTCAAAAACGTCATCGACGCGCAAGCGTCATGCACGCTAACGCGTGGGTTAAAAGTTTGCCAATCGACGCGTACGCGTCAATCACGCGTACGCGTGGGTGTTCTCATGCCCCAGGCACAACACTGGCACAGTTCTGGCATAACTCTCTGGAAAATGGCTGGGCATTGGGTGCAGCACAATCGGCGTGCCCGCGCACATCACGCTCACGCGTGGATGGCATTTTTGGGAAGAACGGCGCGCACGCGCCAAGTGCGCCCACGCGCAAGGGGTCATTCTGCTAAAAATTTTCTAAGTTAAAAGCTGCAGAATTTACCAATTTGAACCCCAATCTTCCAACGGACATAACTTTCTCATTTTAAATCGTTTTTCACCCGTTCTTCGAACGGCATGGACATCCCGGATCCAATTTCATTTCTAAATAGATTTGGCACAAAACAGAGATCCGTAGTCCAAGTTATGTTCCACCAAAGTATGCCCAAAAACCATGTTTTTCATAAAAACCACAAAGTGCCATTTTCAAAACAAGCCATTTCCAACTCTTTTCAAAATCAATCAAAACATGCCATTTTCATCCCTTTCCTTTGAAATCAATCAAAATACATCAATTTCAACATCAAGCCTCCTCAACTCACACATTGACACATTACCACAATATACAAAATCACTATCTCATCATTCTAACCCACTTCACCCAAGTGGCTCAAACTCAAATATATTGACATATCATATACTCTTACTCATGCCAATTCTCAACAACACCAATTCCAATAAATCATCATTGTACACATTCAATATCATACTCACCATCAACATGGTCCAACCCACAATTCAACCATAACCTATCATCAAGCATATATCACAACATGCATATTTCTCATACATCATACCATCAAGGCATCATTAATCATCATCACATATATGACCACATCATATATCTCAATCATTCAACAACATCAACCATTCAATGCCTATCTTAGGGCCTCTAGCCTAAGTATTTCCTACCACATTACATATTAGATACAGGAAACCGAAACCATACCTTAGCCGATTTTCCCAAGCTCACCCGGAGCACTTCCAAACCACTTATCCACAAGCTCTCAAGGCCTCAACACCTCCAAGAACAGATTTTTCACCACCAAACCCTTTCCAAGCTTTTCAAAATCACCAAATCAAGCTCCAATATTCACATATACACAACCTAAGCCACAATCATCATACCCATACACAACATCTCAAAACCCAAACATCATAAAACAACAAAATACACTAGAGTTGAGAATCTTACCACACCCAAGGTCCAAGGAGACAAGATTAACCTTCTCCTTCAAGAGAGTTGGGTCCTATAACATCAAAGAACCCAAAATCTCAACATTTTACCCATGAAACTCGAAAATAAGGGCTGAGATTTCGAACAGCAACACGTGGCTTACCTCAAGATTGGTTGTATGGGTTTTGTAGAGCTCTCCGCGGTGAACGCGTGGCCGCAAACGGAGCGGCAATCGGAGCTCTAGATCAAAAGTTATGGTGGTTTGAAGATTAAGCAAAGGAGAGAACTTGAGAGAGTGTTCTTCCTCCCTTTCTTCCTAATTTCAGCTTGTGTGTGTAACAAATGAGGAGAGAGAGTGCTGAAAACTAGGGTTTTGGTTAAGTTATGTTGGGCCAAGGGCCCACTTTGGGTCCAATTGGCCCGGTTTGGCCCGTTCGGTCCAATCTTGGTCCGAATTCTATAAAATTGGTACCGAAATTCTCGTCTCAATCTCCTCTATCATATTTAGCCATAAAAATCACATTTTAGGCTTTCTAGAATAAATTCTCATTTATGGGTTAATTAGCCGTTAATTAACCGGGTTTTACATTTTTAATTTTCTTGTTTGAGTCTTGGGTGTTAAGAATTGAGGAAATTCTGTCTCAATCTCCACTCAAGAGCTCTTTAATTCCTTTTCTGCATAATTGAACTCATTTACATTCCCTTTACTGCTTCTTCTTCAATTTCTTGTTAATTGCTTTTGAGAGCTTGGATCTAGGAAGGTAATTGAGATCTAGGCTCTGCTACCTAGTCTCTGGAATCCTGAGATCCCAATTTACTTTTGGTTCTTCTGTGAACCTGTGATGCACTTTACTTTCAATTTCTGTTTGAGTTCTAATTGCTTCTGATTCAATTTCTGCTTTATTAATTGTGGCAATTCAATTTCTCTTTGTTTAGATTCCGCATTCCCAGTCCTCAAATCCCTTTTACATTCAAGCCATTTACATTTCTTGCCATTTAAGTTACTGCAATTTATATTTCTTGCACTTTAAGTTTCAGTTATTTACTTTCTTGTTCTTTAAGATTCAGCAAGTTTATTTTTCTGTTCTTTAATTTACTGCAATTCTCCCTTCTCCCTTTAGATTCCAAGCAATTTAGCTTCTGTTGAATACAACCCACTCAACCAAAACTTGATTCGCTTGACTAAATCAACCACTAAACTAAAATTGCTCAATCCTTCAATCCCTATGGGATCGACCTCACTCATGTGAGTTATTATTACTTGATGCGACCCGGTACACTTGCCGGTGAGTTTTATGATGGATCGCTTTCCACACATCAGCCCTAAGCACTTTGTTTTCCAGTATTACCACCGGATACATAAATGCCACAGACACATGACTGGGTGAACCTTTTCAGATTGTGACTCAGCTTTGCTAGAGCCCCTAGTTAGAGGTGTCCAGAGCTCTTAAGCACACTCTTTTTGCTTTGGATCACGACTTTAACCACTCAGTCTCAAGTTTTTCACTTGGGCCTTCATGACACAAGCACATGGTTAGGGACAGCTTGATTTAGCCGCTCAGGCCTGAATTTTATTTCCTTGGGCCCTCCTATCTATTGATGCTCAAAGCCTTGGATCCTTTTTACCCTTGCCTTTTGGTTTTAAGGGCTATTGGCTTTTTCTGCTTGCAAGGTTGGCCAGAATAATCCAGCTCGAAGTACCTTTTTGGAAAGAGCTCGTGCCCCGAGATGATTGCCACACATACCACTGTGTACTTCTTCCAAAACTTCCTTTGTGTTGGAGGTCGGCACACATTTTAGGAGGGGTGTTGAAATCCCTCTCCTATATAGGATGTTGCCCACTATGGTGTAGTACTGTGCTTCTCGTACTAGCCTTTTTGCCTCCTTTTTATCTATGGGAAGTGTCTCAGATTTGAGGTAGTTGATTATGGAGGTCATCCATCCTTGATCCTGACTTGATGTTCTTTAGTTTTGTCCAGGTATTTTTTCATGGTGGGGTCCTTAACTTGGTAGCTCCCTTCTATTTGTGAGGTAACTACTTGTGAATCGCTGAAGACGGTAAGCTTTTGGACCCCTACCTCGCTAGCCAGCCTTAAACCAGCCAGTAGTGCCTCAAATTCAGCCTGATTATTTGAGGCAGGGAATTCGAACTTTAGTGATAGCTCGATTTGGATTCTCTTATCACTTTTGATAATTATACCTGTGCCACTCCCAGTCTTGTTTGAGGGCCATCCACGTAGAGATTCCATTTTGTAGGAGTTCTTGCGGTGTCAGTGTACTTGGCAATAAAGTCGGCCAGATACTGTGATTCGATAGCTCTTTAAGCTTCGTATTTGAGGTCAAATTCAGATAACTCGACTGTCCATTGTAGAATTCTTCCAGCTAAATCTGTTTTCTGTAGAATGCCTTTTAAGGGCTAGTTGGTCCGAACGCTGATAGTGTGAGCTTGAAAGTATGGGCGGAGTCACCACGAAGTGAGTATGAGGGCATAGGCGAACTTTTTTATATTTTGATAGTTTATTTTGACCCCTTGTAAAGCCTTGCTGATAAAGTAGATGGGTTGTTACCCACTTTTGTCTTCCCTGACTAGTGCTGATGCTATCGCACGACTTCCCACTGCAGGTATAATATGAGTTCTTCACTTTCCCGTGGTCGGGTGAGAATGGATGGTTGCCCCAAGAATTTTTTTTTCAAATCTTAGAAAGCTTGTTCGCATTCTGTTGTCCATTCAAACCTCTTTTCCTTCCTTAATGTTGCATAAACGGACAGAGATCTTATGACTGATCCGGCTAAAAATCTGGACAAAGCTGTGGTGCGGTAATTTATAACCCACAAACTAACTGGCAAGTGCACCGGGTCATACCAAGTAATACCTCAGGTGAGTGAGGGTTGATCCCACGAGGATTGATGGATCAAGCAACAATTATTAAAAGATTTACTTAGTTAGGCAAGCAGAAAAGGGTTTTGAGATATTCAAAAGGTTTAAATTTGAAAATATCAGAAGGCAGGCACGCAAGTAAATAAGTTGAAAATAGAATATTGGAGAAACAGTTAAGGCTTCAGAGTTATCTACTTTTCCGGATTAACTTTTCTTACTAACTATTTTAATCATGTAGGATTTAATTTATGGCAAACTATATGTGACTAGACCCTAATTCCTTAGACCTTTCTAGCCTCCTCTAAAATTCATCAACTGCCAATGCCTTGGTCAATTAATTCCAATCAGATGGTGAAGTTCAAATTCCAGTTTATATGCCACAAAAATATTAATTACCCAAAAATAAGAGGATTATATGTCACGTATCTTGTTAAATCCAAATAAATAAAATTTAGGAGAAATTGTTTTCAAGCTGTTGTTCAAGCAAAGAGCTTTTCCAAGTTTTACAAGAACTCAAATAGAAAGAGGGTCATACTTCCGTTCCACCCAAATTCATAAGATAAAGAGCAAAAACAATTCTTAAATTATAAATCCATAGATGAATTAAAATAGAAAAAGTAATAAAATCAATCCATACAAATTGACAGAGCTCCTAACCTTAACAGTGGATGTTTAGTTGCTCATGGAATGCGGAATGTAAATTTGTATAGAATTTCCTAATGGAATCCCCCTAATGGAACCTCCTCAATAGAAGAGAAGTCTCCCCCTTTTATAACTAATCCTAATTAATTTAAAATCTAATTTCTAAAATTAAAATAATATCTTTTCCTATTTTAAAATCAAATTTGAATTTAAATCATAATAATCAGCAGGTCTTCAGTTGATGGGTGGGGACCACATGTTTTGTCCATTCTGTAGCTTCTAATCGGTGTTTTCTGGGCTGAAAACTGGGTCAAAATAGCCCAAAAATTGCCCCCAGCATTTTTCTGCGTTTTCTGCATGTGGCGCATGTCACGCGTACGCGTCGATGGTCCTTTTCGCAAGTCACGCGGGCGAGTCGGTCACGTGCACGCGTTGCTGTGCAAATCTTCAAATCACGCGTACGCGTCAGTCACGCGCACGCGTCGCCATGGAAAGGTTCAAATCACGCGTGCGCGTCAGTCATGCGCGCGCGTCGCTCTTCGCTACCATCTCCCTTTATTCTTGTGCTGCAGAAACTCCATCAAATCCAGCCGAATGCTACCTAAAATAAACAAAATTGCACAAGACTTAAAGTAGCATCTATATTGGCTAAAAGATAATTAATTCTTTATTAAACTCAATAAATTAGATGTAAATTCACTAGGAAAAGATAGGAAAGATGCTCACGCATCACGACACCAAACTTGAATTGTTGCTTGTCCTCAAGCAACCAGAACTAATATAAGCTTAGGATGTGAATTTGCATGAAAATGAGAGTTCGATTAAGCTCATGTCTCTTCTTATAGTGGGGTTTACAACTGCAATCCTGAATAGTTTTGGCATCTCACTCTCCTTTGAATCAGAAGGATGTCACTATCATTCGAAATTAGAATCCAAATAATATTATGAATTCTCTGATCTTTTGTAACTCAATTTAATCCTTGAACACATCAATTTTTTCTGGTGCTTTGCACTTTGAGCCTAGCCGTGACTTTAAATGTTTTGTCTCAAGTTTTACTTGACACAGAAACACCACAAGCAGTTAACTGGGAAACACTCTTTAAGTTCTAAATTTATTTATTTATTTATTTATTTATTTATTATTTTTTTATTTTTAGTTACTCCCAGACAGTGGTGCTCAAAGCCTTTAGCGTACTCTTGCAATTGATCTCGACTCTAAATATTTTGTCTCAAGGATTACTTGACACAAGAACACCACAAGTATGTGACTAGCGAAACAACTCTTTGAGCTTTTAATCATGTATGACCTCCCTAGTCATTGATGCTTAGAGCATTGGACCTTGTTTTATTTTTCTTTTGCTTCAAGGATTAAACTTTCATTAATTTCAGATAAATCATAATAATTCTCTAAATTCCTGTTCCTTGTACATCAACATTCTTTGATTCAAATTTAAATATACACTATTTATATCATGCATTCAGAATTACAATTAATACCACCACATTTAAGTAAATAAGACTATTCTTTAATATAAACTCTCTTTCTCATGCAATACATCATTTCTGTATTTTTTATTTGGATTCAAGCTTAGTGAGTAATACATGAGACATCTTTTCAGAATTAAAGCAATTAAGAGAAAGCTAAACTAGTCCTAGGATTCTAACTAATAAAGGATCATGCAACAAACAAAGCAAAATAGCAGAAAATTGGAACATAACATAGAAAAAGAGGGGAGGAATAAAAAATGAAAGGAACTCAACCACCTTAATTATCCTAGCGGTCAATTTATTCTTCAGGTTGTGCTCCTCATTGAAGATGATTCGCCTCCCTTTTGGTGCCATATGAATAAACAGAAAACCTTAAGCGACGCATCAACACCAAACTTAAAGGTTTGCTTGTCCTCAAGCAAAGAAGAAGTGAAAATAGAAAGAGACAAATATTATGATCAAAAAAAAAAGAAAATGATAAAAGAACAAGAGAGAATTAGGATTGGGAGAGGGGGAAAGAAAATCAAAACTGGGCGGCGAACTAGTGTAGTTGTGCGGCGCAGACGACGTGTACGCGTGCAGCACGCGTATGCGTGGGTCACGAAATTTTCTTAATGATGCATAAGCGTCAGGCACGCATACGCGTGAACATGATTTGTGCAAATCATGTGAAGCCAGCCGCGCGTACGCATAACTCTCTATTCACGTGGCAAGGGAACCAATATTGTCATACAATGCGTGCGCGTCATGCACGCGCACGCATGGACGGCCATTTATGCAAATGACGCAGACGCGTCAGGGACACGTACGTGTGACCAAGTTTTGTGCTTCTAGCACACTTCCAGCCCCAAGCCAGCACATCTCTCTGACCAAACACATATTTACGCCATTTTTCAAAGTCACGCGTACGCGTTACTGACGCGTACACGTGGAGTGTCAAAATCACTAATGACGCGCATGCGTCCATGCTTTTTTGTGCAAAAGGCATCATTCTTGCGCTACTCCCGCGCAACTCTCTGTTCTTTTTTATTTTTCATACACACCCATCTAACGCGTATGCGTCGGATGATTTTTTTTCTTTTTTTTGAAGTGTCCGGTTCCTGTTCTAAAATAGCTGCATGATCAGAAAATTAGTAAGAACTCAATAAAATCAAATAAGTAAGAAAATTACTACTACGAAAAACAACTAAGAATGAAAAAGAGTGATCATACCACGGTGGGTTGCCTCCCACCAAGCACTTTTAGTTAAAGTCCTTAAGTGTGACATGTGGTGAGCTCTTTGTCATGGTGGCTTGTGCTTGTACTGATCCAGGAATTTCGACCAATATTTGTAATTCCAATGGCTACCGGGATCCCAAACTAGGCGCCTAACGCCTTCGAGTAAGTTGAAGCAAGTGACAAGGCCCAAAGGGTGTTGATTGTGGGAATGAATTCCAGGATCCTAAACCTTGCCTTACACCCGTCTTCTTGTGGATCACCATTATTTTCACCGGGTGGCAAGCAATCTGAATTATCACAGAGACATCCAAACAGCCTTCTAGATCCATTCAATTGAGCTCTACACCAATCCTTGCACTTCAATTTGGAGCATGCAACCATATTGAACCTTGCTTGACAACTCTTACCACTAACCATCTTCCTTTTACTTTTAATACCACAAAAAGCTCTAAGTTGACCATCCGTCTCCAGTAGCCCGTATTCAAGTGGAAAAGTAAGGGTTAAGGATAGGAATTTTACCCACTTGAATGTTGTATTGGATGGTGATGGCTTTGGAAGAGGTATTGCAAGCTCCACTCCCTTGTGTTCTTCTTTGAATTCTTCTACCTCTTTGCAAGCTTCCTCAATTTCAACCCTTCCCTTTGGTAGCTTTATTCTAATTCAATCTCTTCTTCATTGCTTACCAAGGGCATGGGAGGTTGTGCATCTTCCTTTTCTTCTATATGTGAGGATGGAAAGTTTTCTAATTCACTAGAGGTGGTGGCTCTTGATAGTTGGAACATGGAGCATTGAAGTTTCTTTGGTTTTGACTTTGCCAACCAAAATTTGGATAGTTCCTCCATCCACCATAATATGAATCACTACTCGAGTGTGATCAGTAACCCGTGTGATATCTCTCCATTTTTTTTCCTTAGCACAAAACACCAAAAAGGATTAAACGCACCATGTGGTAAACAGGAAAGCAAAGAAGAAAGAATAGGGTTCTAAGAATTAAAATAAAACTAACTAGAAAACACCAAACTTAATTTCAAAAATTAAGAAAAATATTGGTGCTATTTATTTATTTAATTTTTTTTAAATATTAAAAAAATGGATTTTAATAAAATTAAAAATAAAACGCCTAATCTAAGCAATCAAACACCTAATAGTTGTTAATCACTATGAATCCCCGGCAACGGCGCCAAAAACTTAGTGTGGTAATTTATAACCCACAAACTAACCGACAAGTGCACCGGGTCGTACCAAGTAATACCTCAGGTGAGTGAAGGTCGATCCCACAAGGATTGATGGATCAAGCAACAATTGTTAAAAGATTTGCTTAGTTAGGCAAGCAGAAAAGGGTTTTGAGATATTCAAAAGGTTTAAATTTGAAAATATCAGAAGGCAGGCACGCAAGTAAATAAGTTGAAAATAAAATATTGGAGAAACAGTTAAGGCTTCAGAGTTATCTACTTTTCCGGATTAACTTTTCTTACTAACTATTTTAATCATGTAGGATTTAATTTATGGCAAACTATATGTAACTAGACCCTAATTCCTTAGACCTTTCTAGCCTCCTCTAAAATTTATCGACTGCCAATGCCTTGGTCAATTAATTCCAATTAGAGGGTGAAGTTCAAATTCCAGTTTATATGCCATAAAAATTTTAATTACCCAAAAATAAGAGTATTATATGTCATGTATCCTGTTAAATCCAAATAATTAAAATTTAGGAGATATTATTTTCAAGTTGTTGTTCAAGTAAAGAGCTTTTCCAAGTTTTACAAGAACTCAAATAGAAAGAGGGTCATACTTCCGTTCCACCCAAATTCATAAGATAAAGAGCGAAAATAATTCTTAAATTATAAATCCATACATGAATCAAAATAGAAAAAGCAATAAAATCAATCCATACAAATAGACAGAGCTCCTAACCTTAACAGTGGAGGTTTAGTTGCTCATGGAATGCGGAATGTAAATTTGCATGTATAGAATTTCCAAATGGAATACCCCTAATGGAACCTCCTCAATAGAAGAGAAGTCTCCCCTTTTTATAACTAATCCTAATTAATTTAAAATCTAATTTCTAAAATTAAAATAATATCTCCTATTTTAAAATCGAATTTGAATTTAAATCACAATAATCAGCAGGTTTTCAGTTAATGGGTGGGGACCACATGGTTTGTCTATTCTGCAGCTTCTAATCTGTGTTTTCTGGGCTGAAAACTAGGTCAAAACAGCCCAGAAATCGCCCACAGTATTTTTCTACGTTTTCTGCACGTGGCGCATGTCACGCGTACGCGTTGATGGTCTTTTTCGCAAGTCACGCAGGCGTGTCGGTCACGCGCACGCGTCGTTGTGCAAATCTTCAAATCACGCGTACGCGTCAGTCACGCACACGCGGCACCATGGAAAGCTCCAAATCACGCGTACGCGTCAGTCACGTGCACACGTCGCTCTTTGCTGCCATCTCCTTTTATTCTTTTGCTGTAGAAACTCCACCAAATCCAGCCGAATGCTACCTAAAATAAACAAAATTGCACAAGACTCAAAGTAGCATCTATATTGGCTAAAGATAATTAATTCTTTATTAAACTCAATAAATTAGATGCAAATTCACTAGAAAAAGATAGGAAAGATGCTCACGCATCAGGCTGCTAGTCTTCTGTTGAGTTGTTGTACCTCTTTGACGCAGGTTAGACTTTTCATGTGGAGTATGGCCTGGCATTTATCTGGGTTTGCCTCGATTCCTCTTTGGGTAAGCATGAAGCCCAAGAATTTGCCGGCTTCTACCGCGAAGGTGCACTTTGGGAGGTTAGTCGCATACAATGCTTTTTTATGGTGTCGAACACTTTAGCGAGGTCGGATAATGACAATTCCTCACTTTGTGTTTTTTCCAACATGTCATCTACATAGACCTCCATTAGTTTTTCGATGTGGTCGGTGAAGACTTTGTTCATCAGTCTTTGGTAGGAAGCTCCTGCATTCTTGAGTTCGAAGGGCATAACTACATAGCAATAGTTTGCCTTTGGGGTTAGGAACGAGGTCTTCTCTTGGTCGGGTGGGTACATTAGGATTTGGTTGTATTCTGAATAGGCATCCATGAAGGAGAGGTACTTGTATCTGGAAGAGGCATCCACTAGAGTGTCTATATTCAGGAGCGGGTAGGGATCTTTTGGGCAGGCTTTATTAAGGTCGGTGTAGTCGGTACACATTCTCCACTTGCCATTTGACTTCTTCACCAAGACAATGTTGTCTAGCCATAATGGGTACTTGACCTCCCTTATGAACCCTGCCTCTAGTAAGGCTTGTACCTACTTTTCCACAGCTTGGGACATTTCTGGGCTGGCTTCCTACACTTCTGTTGTACTGGTCGAGATCCAGGATATACCGCTAGTTTATGGCACATTAACTTGGGATCTATTCCGGGCATGTCTGTGGCCTTCCATGCAAAGAGATCGGCATTATCCTTTAGGAATTGTATCAATGGCTCCTTCGAATCTTCCTCTAAGGTTGCGCCTATATTTGTTGTTTTATTCTGGCCATCCCCGATTTGGACTTCTTCGGTCTCACCTTCAGGTTGTGGATGAAGTTCTTCGCGAACTCGAACTCCTCCGAGTTCGATGGTGTTGATTTCCTCTCCTCTGGGGTTGCCCTTAAGGTTTAGACTTTCATTGTTACAGCGTCGCGCGAGCTTTTGGTCTCCTTTTATTGTAACAATCCCTTCTTGAGTTGGGAATTTCATGCATAGATGTGGAATGGAGACTACAGCGGCGAGCTGGTTTAGCGTTGTCCGACCTATTAGGGCGTTATAAGTTGAGCTCACATCGACTACAATGTAATCTATGATTAATGTCCTTGACCGAGTTCCCTTTCCAAAGGTTGTATGCAGTAGGATGTATCCTAGTGGTTGGATTGAGGTGTCTCCAAGTCCGAACAAGCTGTTTAGATATGCTCTGAGCTCTTTCTCTTATAGGCCAAGCTTATCGAAGGCGGATTTAAACAAGATATCAGCGAATCTTCCTTGGTCTACCAATGTTCGGTGGAGATTAGCGTTGGCGAGTATGATGGTAATGACCGTGGGATCGTCATGCCCCGGGATGATGCATGTTGCGTCTTCTTGGGTAGAGGTAATAATGGGGAGGTTAGGTGACCTGTCCCCTTCTCCGACATGATATACCTGTTTAAGGTGTTGGTGCACAGAATTGTGATCAAACTTTTCACAACTCCGGTACAACTAACCAGCAAGTGCACTGGGTCATCCAAGTAATACCTTACATGAGTAAGGGTCGATCCCACGGAGATTGCCGGCTTGAAGCAAGCTATGGTCATCCTGTAAATCTTAGTCAGGCAGATTCAATTGGTTATGAGTTTTGATAATTGAAAGATAAATAAAACGCAAATTAAAATAAAGGTACTTATGTAATTCTTTGGTGGGAATTTCATATAAGCGTTTGGAGATGCTTTGTTGCTTCTGAACCTCTGCTTTCCTATTGTCTTCATCCAATCATGCGTGCTTCCTTCCATGGCAAGATGTATGTTGGTGGATCATCGTTGTCAATGGCTACCATCCGTCCTCTCAGTGAAAATAGTCCAGGTACGGTTTTCGCACAGCTAATCATCTGTCAGTTCTCACTTGTGTCGGAATAGGATCTCTCTATCCTTTTGCACACTATCACTGTGCCCAACATTCACGAGTTTGAAGCTCGTCACATTCATCCCTTCCCAGATTCTGCTCGGAATACCACAGACAAGGTTTAGACTTTTCGGATCTCAGGAATGCTGCCAATTGGTTCTAGCTTATATCACGAAGGTTCTAACCTCACTAATTCAAATGCTCTGTTGTTAGGAGAGGCAAGTCAAATTTGTGGATCAGAGACCCAAGAGACTATACTCCGGCTGTCGTCCAATGACTATGTTGAACATCATGTAGACCGCTTGTGGTTGTCAGGCATGTCTACTTTTCAACGCAATTGAGAGTGCACCAATTGGGCTTCTGTAGCTCCAGAAAATCCACTTCGAGTGTAGGAGGGTCAGAATCCAACAGCATCTGCAGTCCTTTCTCAGCCTCTGAATCAGACTTTTGCTCAGGTCCCTCAATTTCAGCCAGAAAATACCTGAAATTACAGAAAAACATACAAACTCATAGTAAAGTCCAGAAATGTGATTTTTGCATAAAAAATAATAAAAATATACTAAAAAGTAACTAAAACATACTAAAAACTACCTAAAAATAACGCCAAAAAGCGTATAAATTATCCACTCATCAGGTGTCTTTTGCGAGATGATTTAGAGATCCCTCCTCCTGCGAATCCTCCATTTATCATGTGAACATGTCTCTCAGGGGTGTGAGGTGGGCGTTCAACTCGTCCGACCTCTTCATCCCTTCTTCTTTTTCTCGGCTCATCCGCCTTATTGGCTAAGTACCGATCTAGTCGCCCTTCTCGTGCCAACTTCTCTATGACATTCTTCAGGTCGAAGCATTCGTTGGTAAAACGTCCGTAGATTCGGTGGTATTCGCAATACTATGTCCGACTTCTCCCTCCTCTTTTGTGTTCTATAGGGTGAGGTAGTGGGATCTTCTCAATGTTGCATATTTCTCGGTAGACATTGATGTTAGGATTTTTGCTAGTAAAGAATTTTATAAAAATAGTCGCGTTGTAGATATAGATTCTAAACCAACAAAAATCCCTTCGTGCAAACGTTTTGGTTGTCACAAGTAACAAACCCCTAAATAAATTGATAACCGAAGTATTTAAACCTCGGGTCGTCTTCTCAAGAAATTGCAGGGAAGTATGTTCTTATTATTGGTTATGGAGATTGTAAATTTGGGGTTTCAAGAATGAGGAGTGAATATGGCAATTAATTTAAATAGCAATCAGAATAAATAAATACTGTAAAGCAAACTTTTGGCAAGGTATGAGAAATTGGAAGTCCAGACTTTGTTATTCTTAGCAATAATAATGAAAGTTGAATCTTAATTCCACTTAGTTGACCTTTGCTAGAGCAAAGGAAAGTCAAGGGACTAATTAGTTAGACCTTCGAATCCTATTTATTTCCTAAGAAAAGGTTGGGATTATTGAAGTTCAGTTCAATTAGCAAGGATAATAGTTATCAAATATCTTGAGCTAAGATAACTCCTGAGTTACTGATTTCTTAACCAAGACCAAAAGGAAGGAAATTAAATCTACTGGAATAAAAGCATCTTTAGATTGGGAAGAATCAATGGCATAAGTAAATAAAGCAATATTAAACTGAAATACCTCAAATATCATTAAATAAGAAAATCATCATGAAAGTGGCATAGGCCAAATAGGCAACATAACTAATACAAGCAAGCATTCAAATGTCTGAAAATAAGAAATAACATAGAGTAAAAGAACATTGAACCTGGGATCGAGAGTCACTCCTAAAACTAAGAGAAGTCCTAAATCCTAATTTCTAAAAACCCTACCAAAATCCTAAGAGAGAGGAGAGAACCTCTCTCTCTAAAAACTACCTCTAAAACATGAAAAGTGAATTATGAAAGCATCCTCATGAATAGATGCATTCCCCCACTTTATAGCCTCTAATCTGTATTCTCTGGGCCAAAAACTGGGTCAGAAATAGCCCAGAAGTCACTTCCAGCGCTTTCTGGTCCGTACAGGTCGCGGCCAAGTGACGCGGAGGCATCGCCCACGCGGCCGCGCGGATTGAAGTTCGCATATGCGACGCGTTCGCATCGCCTAGTGTCAGAGCAACTATGACATATTATATATCAAATCGAAGCCGCGGACGTTAGCTTTCCAACGCAACTAAAACTGCATCGTTTGGACCTCTATAGCTAACGTTATAGCGGTTTGAGTGCGAAGAGGTCAGGCTGGACAGCTTAGCAGTTTCTCCAACTTATTGTATTCCTTCCATTTTTGCATTCTTCCTTTCCATCCTCTGAGCTATTCCTGCCCTATAATATCTGAAAACACTTAACACACATATTAAGGCATCTAATGGTAAAAAGAGAGGATTGAACATAGGGAACTTAAGGTCAAAGAAGTATGTTTTCAATCAAAGCACATAATTAGGAAGGCAAATGTAAAACCATGCAAATAGTATGAATAAGTGGGTAAAGAGTTGATAAAATCCACTCAATTAAGCACAAGATAAACCATAAAATAGTGGTTTATCAACCTCCCCACACTTAAACAATAGCATGTCATCATGCTAAGCTCAAGAGAAACTATAAAGATGAAGAGGAATGGTAGGATGTATGAAATGCAACCTATCTATATGAATGCAACTACATGTAAAAATGTTTCTACCTACTTGGTTAAAAATAAATAAGTTCTCCAAGACAAACATAAATCAGATTTCACTAATTCAAATCATATAAAATAAAGACAAGTAAACTTGTAAGAAGATAGCTCATGAAAGCAGGGAACATAGAATTAAGCACTGAACCCTCACTGGTAGTGTATATCACTCTAATCTCTCTAGTGTATAGGGTACTTCACTCTAATCTTCTCTAATCATGCTTTCTAAACTTTGTTCTTCATCTAACCAATCAACAAATATTTAGTATATCAATGCAAACATCATGAGGTCTTTTCAGGGTTGTAATGGGGCTGAGGTAAAGGTAAGGATGTACATATAAGGCTAAGTGAGCTAACAGAGTGAATCCTTGATTAGTCTAAGATCTCACCTAACATGTACATACTTTATAAAATTTAGAATTCTTTACCTAGCTACCCAAATTTTCCCACTTTTGTATTACATGCTCATGTATCAAACTTATTTTTGAATTTTGTCTCATGTACATTGCTTTATTTTGCATTTGGGGAATTCTTTTGTATCCCCTTTATTTAAATACTGAATTTTTTTTATATGCACATGGTAATTTAATTACTTTGATTTCACATGAGCATGCTTCCCAAAAAATTTTTATTCTGAAATATCTTTATTCTTTTCAACTTTCTACCTTGTTTCTATCATCCATGTTCCCATAAAGTTTCCCCACACTTAAACAATTACACAATTTCTATCTTAAGCTAACCAAGGATTCAACTTAGGATTTTTATTTTGTTTTTCTGCTTAAGGCTAGTAATGTGGTTATAAAACAAGAGGGGATTTAAAGGCTCAAGGGGGCTAACAAGGGTGATGTAAAGGTAGGCTAATTTGGGAATGGTGAGCTATAATCAAACAATAGCCTCAATCATATGCAAGCATGTAAATATACTAAACAATGGACATATAAAATGGAACAAAGTAAAGATTGCAATTATAGAGAAGAAAACACACAAGAATAAAATATTATGGTTAAATAATGTAACCATGCGATTAAGCTCAAAATCTCACAGGTTGTGTGTTCTTTGGCTCAAAAGTCATGTTCAAAATGCAACTTCCAAACAAGTTTAACAAAAATTTTCAATTTAAATTAGTGAAATACTATAAAAATTTCTTGAAAAATAAAATATTACTTCAACCAAGTAGTAACTAAATGCACAAAATCAAATAAATATGCAATCAAATATGCAAATGCAACAACTAACAAGAAGAATAAACCATTGGTGTTGAGATAGAAGAGTGACTAACCCATGGAGATCGGTATCGACCTCCCCACACTTAAAGATTGCACCGTCCTCGGTGCATGCTGAGATGTGCAGGTGGACGGGTTGTTCCAGCTGATGCTTTCCTTCAAGGATTGTGCAGATGGACTTGTTTGTCTCCTCTTTTGGAAGTTTCTCCCTTTTTCCGTCTTCGTGGCCAGCTTGGAAGAAGAGAAAAAGAAGAACAGTAATACCCAGAAGTAAAGATAAGAAAATAAATGAAGTATGGGTGGGTCAATGCCAAATAATGAGGGTCTCAATTACATGGTAGCTACAACATGCAAGTGAGAAAATAATAGAAGTCATGGCATGCCAGTGGTACAAAATGTACAACAATGGGGAAGAAAGTGGAGGAGGAGAGATAATATAAATTCATGTCAATGAAAAAGTAATACAAAGGAAAAAAATAGATTGGCATTGATAATATTACCTAACCAGAATAACACAAGTCACTAAGCACCCAAAATAGTTCAAGAGAAGATGCATAGTTAAATAAGAAAATCAAACACCAAAGGAAAAATAATGAATTTAGAAAAAAAAATAAAAATTATGCACAAAATGAAGATGCAATGAATGAAAGTATGCAATTAAGTAAAAGAAAATGAAGGATAAGAAGAATGAGAAGGGAAAGAAGGGAAGAAGAAGTAAGTAAGAAAGGAGGGAGGAAAAATTAGGATTGGGGAAGAAAAGATAAGATATTTGGCAAATTAGGATAAGTTGTGCGGCCCAAGCGACGCGATCGCGTGGGGCACGCGGTCGCGCGAATTGCGCTGATACTGATTGACGCGGTTGCATTGGTCACGCGGTCGCGTGACACAATTCATGCTAATGGCGCGAGGGCAGCCTCGCGGTCGCACAACTCTCTGTTCAAATTATTATTAGTGCCAAATTTTAAGTGACGCGATCGCATGGGACATGCGATCGCGTGAGTGGGCTTTAGAAGAATGTGACGCGGTCGCGTGGGTAGAATTGTGCGTTCAACACCAATCCAGCACCACTCTAGCACAATAATTGGTTGTGCACCCTTTTACGTCGAAATCCAGGGCACGCGGCCACGTGGGGCACGCGGTCGCGTGGGAGGCCATTATTCCCATATGACGGGGTCGCGTCAGCGACGCAGTCGCGTGGGACGATTTGTGCCATTGGCACGCCTCCAGCCACGCTCCAGCGTGACTCTCTGTTTGTTTTTATTTTCTCCCCTCTCCTTGCGACGCGGACGCGTCGCTGATGCGGTCGCGTCGCGTGGCATTTTTTTATGCAATATGCAGAATGCAATGCTTAATATGAATGCTATGCATGATTTCAGGTTCAATAAAATTTCAAAAACAAACAAAACATACTAGAATTAGAACTGAAAAGGGACGATCATACCATGGTGGATTGTCTCTCACCTAGCACTTTTAGTTAAAGTCCTTAAGTTGGACAATTAGTGAGCTCCTTGTCATGGTGGCTTATGCTTGTACTGATCCAGGAATCTCCACCAATGTTTGCAATTCCAATATCCTCCGGGATCCCAAATCTTGTTTCTGCACCCGTCTTCAAGTTGATTATCATGATTCCATCCGGGTGGTTCAGCTTTAGAATTCTCACTGAAGTAACCAAACAGCTTCCTAGACCCATTCAGCTGAGCTCTATACCAACCTTTGCATTTAAACTTTGAGTTTTCAACCATAATGAACTTTGCAGGACAATTCTTGCCACTGATCATCTTCCTCTTGCTCTTAATGCCACAAAGAGTTCTAAGTTGAGCATCCGTCTCCAGTAGCCCATATTCAAGTGGAATTAGGAAGCTAAGGGATATGAATTTTACCCACTTGAATGTTGTGAAGGATGATGGCAACTTAGGGGGAGGTGTTTGGAATGAACGTGGAAGCTCTACTCCCTTGTGCTCTCCTTTGACAACTTCCACCTCTTTGCAATCTTCTTCAATATCAACCTCTTCCTCTTGGTGGATTTCTTCTAATTCAATCTCTTCTTTATTGTTCACCAAGGGTATGGGAGGTTCTGCTTTTTCTTCTTGAATTTTCATCTCTTGATCAACCTCTTCCAAGTCTTCAACCATGATATGCCTTGGAGGTTGTACACCCTCTTCAGCATCAATTGCAATCACCTTGGAAGGAGGCTTTTGACTTGAATTTCCCATGGAGGTTCTGCATCTCCTAAGTCTTCAACCACTTCTTCCTCTTCAATAATTTCGGCTTCCTCCACTTGTTCCAGTACAAATTCATGCTCCTTACTGTCCACTGGAGTTTCTAATATCTCCTTCATGCTACGTTCTTCATTAGATTGTCCACATGAAGCCATGGGGGTTCCTTGAGTGTTCGAATGTCGGGAAGCTAATTGATATATTGCTTGCTCCAATTGATGAAGGGTTACATGAAATTGATCTACTGTTTCTTTTACTCTTGTTCCTCCTTGATGATTACCTTTCCATGACAACTCCCTTCAATTACGCCTTCACCTTCAAGGGTCTCTTCTGCCTTCACCTTTAGTGCCTCCTCTAGCTCCTTACGAAGTATGGATTCGCGAAGATGATCCTCTCTCTTTTGTTCCATATCAATAGCATCATTGGGATCATCTTGCGCTTGGATTGATGGATGTGGGTGCTCTTCCATGGATGGTGGTGATGGGATGGGTGAATCATTATGTGGTTGAAAAGAAAGTGCACTAGAGCTTGAGGGTTGGTTGTTGAAGGTATTTGGTGGTCCGATTCGGGCGGCGAGAGCTTGTATAGTAGAGTTTAGATCGGTAAATGCTTTCTCCATGGAGGTTTGGGGTGGATAGGAGGATTCATTTGTTGGGAGAAAGGGTTCATGATAGGAAGGTGGTTCATCTTGATAAGGATATGGAGATGGTGAATATTGAGGTGGTGGTTCTAAGTATGGCTCGTAGGGTGGTTGGTGTGGTGGATAAGGATTAGGGTCATATGGAGGTGTTTGGTGGAAAGAGGCTTGTGAGTATGGTGGTCCAAAGTCATGTTGAGGATATCTATCATTTTGGTATGCATTGCAGAATGGTCTTCGTCCATGATATCTTGGAAGGTGTTGTTGCCTAAAGGGTTGATCAGATCTTCTTGGCTCCATCCATACTTGATTGGTCTGACCTTGATGCATATTCCTGCTGTGATTTCTATTTCCTTCAACAAAGTTAGAACCAAACTTAAAGCGAGAGGGGTGAGAATTCATAGTAGTTATCAGAAATAAGGGGAAAAGGGAGAAACAAATAAACAAGTAAAAGAAAAATATTTTTTTTGAAAAATATTTACAATAACCGATAATAAGGCACACGGTTGCAATTCCCCGGCAACGGTGCCATTTTGACGTTAGAATTTTTGCTAGTAAAGAATTTTATAAAAATAGTCGCGTTGTAGATATAGATTCTAAACCAACAGAAATCCCTTCGTGCAAACGTTTTGGTTGTCACAAGTAACAAACCCCTAAATAAATTGATAACCGAAGTATTTAAACCTCGGGTCGTTTTCTCAAGGAATTGCAGGGAAGTATGTTCTTATTATTGGTTATGGAGATTGTAAATTTGGGGTTTCAAGAATGAGGAGTGAATATGGCAATTGATTTAAATAGCAATTAGAATAAATAAATACTGTAAAGCAAACTTTTGGCAAGGTATGAGAAATTGGAAGTCCAGACTTTGTTATTCTTAGCAATAATAATGAAAGTTGAATCTTAATTCCACTTAGTTGACCTTTGCTAGAGCAAAGGAAAGTCAAGGGACTAATTAGTTAGACCTTCGAATCCTATTTATTTCCTAAGAAAAGGTTGGGATTATTGAAGTTCAGTTCAATTAGCAAGGATAACAGTTATCAATTATCTTGAGCTAAGATAACTCCTGAGTTATTGATTTCTTAACCAAGACCAAAAGGAAGAAAATTAAATCTACTGGAATAAAAGCGTTTTCAGATTGGGAAGAATCAATGGCATAAGTAAATAAAGCAATATTAAACTGAAATACCTCAAATATCATTAAATAAGAAAATCATCATGAAAGTGGCATAGGCCAAATAGGCAACATAACTAATACAAGCAAGCATTCAAATGTCTGAAAATAAGAAATAACATAGAGTAAAAGAACATTGAACCTGGGATCGAGAGTGACTCCTAAAACTAAGAGAAGTCCTAAATCCTAATTTCTAAAAACCCTACCTAAATCCTAAGAGAGATGAGAGAACCTCTCTTTCTAAAAACTACCTCTAAAACATGAAAAGTGAATTATGAAAGCATCCTCATGAATAGATGCATTCCCCCACTTTATAGCCTCTAATCTGTATTCTCTGGGCCAAAAACTGGGTCAGAAACAGTCCAGAAGTCACTTCCAGTGCTTTCTGGTCCGTACAGGTCGCGGCCAAGTGACGCGGAGGCGTCGCCCACGCGGCCGTGCGGGTTGAAGTTTGCAGATGCGACGCATCCGCGTGAATCACGCATTCGCGTCACATAGCTTAAGGGCAACTATAGCATATTATATATCAAATCGAAGCCCCGAACGTTAGCTTTCCAACGCAACTAGAATCGCGTCGTTTGGACCTCTATAGCTAAAGTTATAACCGTTTGAGTGCGAAGAGGTCAGGCAGGACAACTTAGCAGTTTCTCCAACTTATTGTATTCCTTCCATTTTTGCATTCTTCCTTTCCATCCTCTGAGCCATTCCTGCCCTATAATATCTGAAAACACTTAACACACATATCAAGGCATCTAATGGTAATAAGAGAGGATTGAACATAGGAAACTTAAGGCCAAAGAAGCATTTTTTCAATCAAAGCACATAATTAGGAAGGCAAATGTAAAACCATGCAAATAGTATGAATAAGTGGGTAAAGAGTTGATAAAATCCACTCAATTAAGCACAAGATAAACCATAAAATAGTGGTTTATCAGACATCTACAAGAGACACTCGAAGAGTGGTGTAATTGTGGTATTTTCTAGGTTTCTCAGTGGGTTGGTCTTCTTTCTTCCTAGACTCTTTATCCTTGTCCCGTGGTGGGTAGGAGAATCTGGTTTTTGAGCTATCTCCCAATTGGGAGTTCTCCTCCATGTTGATGTATTTTTTCACCCTTTCTTGAACCTCGTTTAGAGTTGTTGGGTGTTTTTTGGGTATTGAGTGGCTAAAAGGTCCCTCTCGTAAGTCATTGATGAGACCCATGATGGCTGCTTCTGTTGACAGATTTTGTATGTCCAGACATACCTTGTTGAATCTTTCCATGTAGTTGTGGAGGCTTTCCTGATCTCCTTGCTTTATCCCTAACAGGCTAGGGGCATGCTTGGCTTTGTCCTTCTGGATGGAGAATCTAGCTAGGAATTTCTTGGCGAGGTCATCGAAGCTTGCTATTGATCTTGGCGGTAAACTGTTGAACAATTTTATTGCCATCTTGGTCAGAGTAGTTGGGAAAGCTTTGCATCGAGTGGCGTCTGAGGCGTCTGTAAGATACATCCTGCTTCTGAAATTGCTGAGATGATGGCTTGGATCAGATGTACTGTCGTACAGGGTCATTTCGGGTGCTTTAAAGTCCTTTGGGACTTTAGCTTTCATGATCTCTTTGGTGAATGGATCTTGGTCCTTGTGGGAGCTATTTTCGTGATTGGATTTAACAGTTTTAGCTTTGAGATCGGCCTCGAGCTTTAGAAGCTTATTCTCTAGCTCTCGGTGTCACCTTGTTTCTCTTCGGAGGTCTCTCTCGGCTTCCCGTTGATGCTCGGCCTCTTTTTCAAGCTGTTTAAGACGATCCTGTTGAGCTTGCAGGGCATCCAGAATTTCTGCATTCAGAGACTGCTTGTCTCCTTTAGGTTGAGATGCATCCTTAGATGTGTTATCCATGTTTTTAAGCGGTGTTCTTTCTTCCAAACCTGAGTTGTGATCGTTGTCGAGGTTATCCACCATGGTGATGGGATGACTTTCAGGCTCCCCGGCAACGACGCCAATGTTCCGTGGGTTACCTGAAACTGAAAGTCGATCTCGGATGAGATCTTCTATTGTAGCTGGAGCTGTCGTGTCCGACTTGTTGGAATTGGCGGTGCTGCTGATCCTTCGTCACCAGAGGATGGTGGTACCTGCAAGAGATTCCGATGCTTAAGTTAGCACGTGCTTTACGCAGGATTTTGTATAGAATCAGAGTATGAGTTATACCTAGGTACTCTAGTGTATTTATAGTAGTGCGGGGGGTCCTTTAAGATAAGTTAGTTATCTTATCTTATCTTTTAGAGGAACCGCCTTAACTTTTTAGGCTAGCTGCCTTTAAAGTGCGCTGCGTTCCTTCGTTTGGGCTTGCTTGGGCCTTTGTGATTTGGCCGAACTCTTTAAGGAGAGGTCGGTGGCGATCCAACCTTAAGAGGTCGGTCGCTCGTGTCTTCAGTCAGCCCCGGTCGCATAGCTCGACCCAGGGTATGAACAGTCGCTAATCTTGGTTCTTTCCAACACTAAGCTATTAATTCTCTCAATATCATTATTATTCATTTCAGGCATTAAACCTTTCCAGCTTTGTAGTCTCTAATAGTTATTATTATTATTATCAACATTCAGTCTTAACAGTCTTAGTAAATCTTAACTGTCTCAATATAAGTTATCAGTTATGCCAGTACTCAAGGTTGTCAAACTCACGAGTCTAAGTAAATTTGTGTAACTGATCTAAGAAGGAGGCGCTGCTTGCGCCGCCACACCTCGTTGGCATTGCTGGAGATTTTATCGTCAACGTTGAGCGTTGCGGGGGGGAAGGAGCACGAGCTAGATGAGCCGTCGTGCTCTGCCGCTGCCGGCTCCATAGTTGAGTCGCGATCGAGGTAGGGTTTAAGGTTTATAACCCCGGGGTGCTTTTGTAAACCCCGGATAATTTATAAATAGTTAACCAATAAATTAATTATTATTTAAAAAAATTAGAAAATTAAATTTGATAATTTAGAAGGGTGAAAATAATTAAAATATGAATTTTAACACTAATTTGTTAAAAAAATTAGCCCAAGATTAGGCCGTCATGCCAAACCGGTTAGACCAAACCCATAGTTGGACCCAAGGCTCGACCCAAACCCACCTAGATTAATGAATTCAGCTCATTTCTTCCCTCCCCCATCATAGAACACGCTAAACACACATACAAAGGAGGAAGAACAAATCACAAACCCTTGGTTTGATTTCAAAGCAAGATAACTTTCGATTTGGAGCTCCAATTGCCGCATCATCTGCGGCCACACGATCACCGCATCGAGCTCTATAAAACCTCTTGAACAAAGTTGAAGGTAAGCCTCATTCTCCTTACCAGCAGCTCAACCCTTAATTTCAAAATTATTGGAGAGAAATGTGTTAAGATTTTGTTAAACTTTGGTGTTTAGGATCAAATTGATTTTGTGAAATTGCTGGGTCTCACTTCAATTTTCTGTTGGTAATGTGAGAATTTTCAAACCCTTGTGGAATTGTTGAATATAACAAACTCTATATTGATTTAGTGGTATTTATATGGTATTAGATTAAATTATGTGATTATGGAGGCAAATTGATAGAATTGGAGGTTTGAGTTTGATTCTTGGTGGCTAAAATTTTTCTTGGAGTGCTTTTGGAGCTTTGGGTAGTTACGGAATGGTGATAATTTGTGGTGTTCCGAGGTAGGGAGGAATTGGCCAAGGTATGATTTTGGTTTATCATAGATAACATGTAATGTTTCGTGAAAACTTAGGCTAGATGGCCCTAAATTAAGTTGTATGATATGTATGATTGAGGATTAGAGACTTGTGGTTAGAATTATTGAGTGAATGGTTGAAATGTATGATGATCGATTATGGATGATTGTGAATAATGATGATGATAAATTGAGAATTTGATGAGTGGTATGTATGTATGTATGTGCAATTGTTGAATAATGAGTATATTGGAGTTGAAAGGTGTAGGAATTTATTGTTGAGATGGTAAGTATTGATGATAAGACGTGTGATGATAAATGATGATATTGAATTATGAGGATGATGCTTGTATGAATGATGATTATGTGTGGTTTGAGTTGAAAATGGTTAAGTGTGTTGATGAGAATGTATGAATTGATGATGAAAAGTGTTTGGAAATAGGTGGATATGAACTTGGGGTTGTTTTGGTTGTTAAATAATTGTGTATGGATTAAGGTTTTAGAAATATAAAGGTTTTGGTGATTTTTGGTAATACTTGATTTTTAACCAACTTCGGCGGTTCATAACGTGATCCTCGGATTTTGAATTTGAATAAAATTTATATTTAATTAATGATAGTTTTGAAAGCTTTAAAATGGTATAAATTTTGTTGAAATTAGAGATTTGTAGCGAAAGTTATGGACGTTGGAAGTTGGATGCCAAAAACTAAATTTTTCCTAAGTTGCAGAAAATTAGTATTTCTGGTGTGGGTGCGTGCGCACACTATGCATTTTAGCTCGTGCGTATGCACACGGGGTGTGTGTACACACACCCTGAGGATTTGGTAAGTGTGCGTATGCACACAGTGATGTGTACTTACAGGAAGGGAAGACCACTCTATTGCGTGCATACGCACAGCAATGATGCATACGCACAACACCCTGTTTTTCACTAAAATTTTGTTTTTACTATTTGACCTTTCCGCCAAGCCTGTAAACCTCTGGAACTATTGTTTTGGTGGAAATTCACTATTTTTGAACTATTGAATATTCCTCTGGTTTTTTGAACCTCTAAAAACTCTATTTAAAGTTTATTGGTTAAGTTTTAGGTTACAAAGTAAGGGTTAGTGAGTGGGAGAAGATAAAAATTAGTATCAAAGGAGTTTAAAGAGGGGATAATTGATTTGATGAGATAATGAGAGTGATGAACGAGGCAATCATGAGAACAATACAATGTTGATGAATGAGATATAATGAGAATGGCAGTGATATTATGAGATGATGATAAAGGAGTTTGATTGAGGTGATGATGAATGATTATGTTTGAGATATATGTGATCAGGTAAGACAATGGTGTTATCCACTTGCTCTGGGTAATAATTGAAATGATGATTGAGTGAGAGATGGATTGATGTAGATTGAGTTTGAATGAAGAATGATGAGGATTGATATTGAAGTATGATATTTGAATGAATTGAATGATTATGAGATGTATGTGACCGAGCAAGAGACAGTAACATTGTCCACTCGCTCTAAGTATAAGTTGAGGCTCCGGATAAGAGGTGATGGTATTGTCCACTTGCTCCAGGTAAGAGTCAATAAGCTGGATAAGATGCAGTGGTGTTATTTACTTGCTCCGGAAGAGTTCGAGGCTCCAAGTAAGATGCAAGGGTTGAGTTCTGTCACCGCTTGCTCTAGGTTGAGAATTGTACCACCACCTGGATAAGAGGCAGGGTGAAATTGTCTCCTACTCCAGGTACACGGGTAAGATGCAAGGGTTGCGGCATTGTCCCACTTGCTCCATGTTTGGTGTTCTATCCAAGATTAGCTACCGGATATGTCGGGTTTGGCTTTATAACTAATAGATGAGACTTATTGATCATAAGGCAGACATGCATCATATGCATTTGTTTGATTTGTTTGAGTGTGCATTCTTGGATTTGCTTATTTTAATTACTATATCTACTTGCTATATCTTTACCTGCTGTAACTGCATCCTACTTGTGTTTTCTTTGTTTGTATTGTTTGTCTGTGCAACTGAGAGGCCCCTTGTCTGGCGAAGAAGTGACGAGGGCAGTTCCACCGGTGGTTCAGAGGGTTGGAGAAAATGGAAAGTAAATGATTGAATTACAATTTGATTGAAAGAGACAGAAAGTGAATTATAGGGTTAATTAAGGTTTAACGAGACAGAAAGTGAATTATAGAATTAGAATTAGAATAAGACTTGGACACCTTAGAGAGTTTTACCAAATTTATGGTTTAGTTTATTCCTTTAAGTTTGATTCTGAATGTCGGAATTTTAGGAATGCCTCTGACTTTTCCGGACCTTATATATTATCTATGTGGGCATTGTTACCATCCTGAGAACCTCCAGTTCTCATTCTATACATGTTTTTGAGATGTAGGTTGAGAGGCACCATTGTTAATTTATGGCTTCTTCAACGATTTTTTAATTATAAATTAAAAAAATAAGCCATATTTAACAATGGCAACCATTGTTATCGTCTCTAAATACATAGGTACATCGAAATAAGTCATATTTAACAAGAATTTTTGTAATTATAAATTAAAAAATAACTATTTCCCAAAAATAACAAGGATTATTATTCCTGTGTACTTTTGTGTACTCTTATGTACTTTGAAAACGATGATAATGATTACCATTGTTAACTTTCCAATCTGATATATTTGAAGTGGATTATTTTTGGAAAATAGTTTTTTTAATTTATAATTAAAAAATTCTTGTTAAATATGGCTTATTCCAGTGTACCTATGTATTTTTAGAGACGATAACAATAGTTCTCATTGTTAAATATGACTTCTTTTTTAATTTATAATTAAAAAAAATCCTTGAAGAGACCATGCTTGTTGTCCGTATTTTTGTGTACTCCTATATACTGTTTGTAGATCTATATACTATTTTCTAGACAATGATATGGGTTAAAAGTGTGTGTTTCAAAAAACTTAAGGGGAGTTCGCCGGGGGTTAGACAAACTCTATAAAATTTATAAAGTTCGCCGAGGGTAAGGCGAACTTGCCCAAATGCCAAAAAAATCATATTTGAGGAATTAAAGTCCAAAAATCATGTTTGGGGAAATAATAATTTTTTTATTTTATTATTGAAAAAAAATCCTATGTATTTGTATACTCTGTTCACCTTTTGTTTCGCAGGGAACTTGTTATATATATATATATGCGTTGATCCGATCGTGAGTGATGTGCTCTTCTATTTGTATTTCGTTTAACTTTCCTTCAAAGATCCTAGATAATTTCCTTTTTCAATATATCTATATATGTATATTTTACTTTTAGAGGTCATAGCGCCTCGCCACCTCTGATTTACGTCCTAGACATAAAGCTTTGTGTGGTAGGGTGTTACATCTTTCCTTAAACTTAATTTATTCTAAAAAATTGTTATAAATCGATATTAATGCAAATAATATATTTTTGGTGATTATGTAAGTCTTATAGATTGAACTGAGTTGTTTTGGATATATAATTAATTTATTGATTGATTAAATTGGTTTTTGAATTGTGATATAATGATTATTGAGCGTTTGAAAGCGTATTAATGATTGAGGTTGAATTATTGTGATTTACTAGATTGGTTGTTTGAATTTTGGATTTATGTTGATTTTCTTTTATTGAGTTGGAGTTGTTGAGATAATAATTTATTGGAAGTGATTTGAATGACCACGAAAAGTTCGGTTTGGTTATTGGGACCTTTGAAGGGTGGACTCTAAATTTTAGAGGAGATGCTACTAAAATTTTTATAAAACTCTGAGACTTTATTTGAAACGTTATTTAAAAGAAAATTTGATTTCAGAATCATATTATTTGATTTTAATTTATTACAGAAAGATTCATGTTTTCAGTTTGATTTACTGAGAAAAGAATTTTTTTTTTTTACTTTGATTTATTAAGAAAAAATATTATGATTTGAGTTCGATTTATTAAAAAAAGGATTTTTGTGGAGTTTGATTCATTAAGAAAAGGATTATGTTCTTGTTCATACATCAATTTGAGCTATAAAGGACCGGGTTGGCCAACCTCTTGGAAGGTTGGCCCATGATCGACCTTTTAGAAGGTTGGCCCATGACCGACCTCTTAGAAGGTTGGCCCATGACCGACATCTTCACAAAGAGATCGGCCAAATCACCATAAGAGGCCCAAGCAGGCCCAAACAAAGGAATTCAACCCAATCTAAAGGCAGCCAAAGCCTAGGAAGATAAAGGCGATTTCCCTAAAAAGATAAGATGACTTCACTCAAAGATAAGATAAGATAACTATCTTATCTCTAGAAAGGTCATTCCACACTACTATAAATACACTGGAGCACCCAGGTATAACTCATACTCTGATTCTACAAAATACCTGCCTAAAGCACGTGCTAACGTAAGCATCGGAGTCTCTTGCAGGTGCCACCACCCTCTGGTGATCAAGGATCAGCAGCTCCACCAGATCCAACAAGTCGGACAAGACAGCACCAACCACCACCGCAGATCTCGTCCGAGATCGACCTACAGTTTCAGGTAACCCACGAAGCATTGACATCGTTGCCGGGGACCTGGAAGTCATCCCAATACCATGGCAGACGACCATGACAACGATCACAACTCTGGTTTGGTAGACATAACGCCAAATTAAAACACGGACGCCACCTCTAAAGACACACCTTAAAACAAGGGAGATAAGCAACCCCCAAACACAAAAATTTTGGAAGTTATCCGTGAGCAACAGAATCGCCTTAAACAGCTGGAACAGAAGCTGAACATCAACGGGAAGCCGAAAGAGACCTTCGGAGAGAAACAAGATGACGTTGAAAGCTAGAGGACAAGCTCTTAAAGCTCGAAGGCGATCTCAAAACCAAGATCGCTTGATCCAGTCATGAAGATAGCCCCCACAAAGATTAAGACCCATTCACCAAAGAGATCATGAAAGCTAAAAAGGACTTCAAAGCTCCCGACATGACCTCGTACGACAACACATCGGATCCAAGCCATCACCTCAGCAATTTCAGAAGCAGAATGTATCTCACTGATGCCTCAGACGCCATTCGATGCAAAGCCTTCCTGACTACCCTAACAAAGACAGCAATAAAGTGGTTTGACTGTTTGCCTCCATGTTCCATCACAAGTTTTGACGACTGGTGCACGAAATTGTGATCATCAATGGCGCCATCAACATGGTATGCTCAATTGCAATCTCAACTCTTTATCACAACTTCGCACAACTAACCAGCAAGTGCACTGGGTCGTCCAAGTAATAAACCTTACGCGAGTAAGGGTCGATCCCACGGAGATTGTTGGTATGAAGCAAGCTACGGTCATCTTGTAAATCTCAGTCAGGCGGATTCAAATGGTTATGGAGGATTAATGATTAAAAGATAAATAAAACATAAAGTAAAGATAGAGATACTTATGTAATTCATTGGTGAGAATTTCAGATAAGTGTATGGAGATGCTTTGTCCCTTCTGTCTCTCTGCTTTCCTACTGTCTTCATCCAATCCTTCTTACTCCTTTCCATGGCAAGCTGTATGTTGGGCATCACCGTTGTCAATGGCTACAGTCCCGTCCTCTCAGTGAAAATGTTCAACGTGCTCTGTCACAGCACGGCTAATCATCTGTCGGTTCTCAATCAGGTTGGAATAGAATCTAGTGATTCTTTTGCGTCTGTCACTAACGCCCAGCCTTCAGGAGTTTGAAGCTCGTCACAGTCATTCAATCCTTGAATCCTACTCAGAATACCACAAACAAGGTTTAGACCTTCTAGATTCTCTTGAATGCCACCATCAATTCTAGCTTCTACCACGAAGATTCTGATTAAGGAATCCAAGAGATAAACATTCAAGCCTTGTTTGCTAGTAGAACGGAGGTGGTTGTCAGGCACATGTTCATAAGTGAGAATGATGATGAGCGTCAAATAATCATCACATTCATTATGTTCTTGGGTGCAAATGAATATCTTAGAACAAGAATAAGATGAATTGAATAGAAGGACAGTAGTAATTGCATTAATACTCGAGGTACAGCAGAGCTCCACACCTTAATCTATGGTGTGTAGAAACTCCACCGTTGAAAATACATAAGAACAAGGTCTAGGCATGGCCGAGAGGCCAGCCCCCATGATCTAAGAACTAGACGTCCAAAGAATATCCTAAGATCTAAAGTGATCAAAAGATGAAAAATACAATAGCAAAAGGTCCTATTTGTAGAGAACTAGTAGCTTTAGTAGCTTAGGGTTTACAAAGATGAGTAAATGACATAAAAATCCACTTCCGGGCCCACTTGGTGTGTGCTTGGCTGAGCATTGAAGCTTTCAAGTGTAGAGACTTTTCTTGGAGTTAAACGCCAGCTTTTGTGCCAGTTTGGGCGTTTTACTCCCATTCTTGTGCCAGTTCCAGCGTTTAACGCCAGAATTCTTGAGTTGACTTGGAATGCCTGTTTGGGCCATCAAATCTCGAGCAAAGTATAAACTATTATACATTGCTGGAAAGCCCAGGATGTCTACTTTCTAACGCAATTCAGATCGCGCCAATTGGGCTTCTGTAGCTCCAGAAAATCCACTTCAAGTGCAGGGAAGTCAGAATCCAATAGCATCTGCAGTCCTTTTCAGCCTCTGAATCAGATTTTTGCTCAGGTCCCTCAATTTCAGCCAAAAAATACCTGAAATCACAGAAAAATACACAAACTCATAGTAAAGTCCAGAAATTTTAACTAAAAACTAATAAAAATATAATAAAAACTAACTAAAACATACTAAAAACATACTAAAAACAATGCCAAAAAGCGTATAAATTATCCGCTCATCACAACACCAAACTTAAATTGTTTCTTGTCCCCAAGCAACTGAAAATCAAATAAGATAAAAAGAAGAGAATATGCAATAAATTCCAAAAACATCTATGAAGATCAGTATTAATTAGATGAGCGGGGCTTTTAGCTTTTTGCCTCTGAACAGTTTTGGCATCTCACTCTATCCTTTGAAGTTCAAAATGATTGGTTTCTATAGGAACTCAGAATCCAGATAGTGTTATTGATTCTCTTAGTTAAGTATGATGATTCTTAAACACAGCTACTTTATGAGTCTTGGCCGTGGCTCAAAGCACTCTGTCTTCTAGTATTACCACCGGATACATACATGCCACAGACACATAACTGGGTGAACCTTTTCAGATTGTGACTCAGCTTTGCTAGAGTCCCCACTTAGAGGTGTCCAGGGTTCTTAAGCACACTCTTTTTGCCTTGGATCATGACTTTATTTTTTTTGTATTCACTGCTTTTTCTTGCTTCAAGAATCATTTTTATGATTTTTCAGATCCTCAGTAACATGTCTCCTTTTTTTCATCATTCTTTCAAGAGCCAACATTCATGAACAACAAATTCAAAAGACATATGCACTGTTCAAGCATACATTCAGAAACCAAAAGTATTTCCACCACATCAAAATAATTAATCTGTTATAAAATTCAAAATTCATGTAATTCTTCTCTTTTTCAATTAAGAACATTTTTCATTTACGAAAGGTGATGGATTCATAGGACATTCATAACTTTAAGGCATAGACACTAAGACACTAATGATCATGTAATAAGACACAAACATAGATAAACATAAGCATAAAAATTTGAAAAATAGAAAAATAAAGAACAAGGATATTAAAGAACAGGTCCACCTTAGTGATGGCGGCTTGTTCTTCCTCTTGAAGATCTTATGGAGTGCTTGAACTCCTCAATGTCTCTCCCTTGCCTTTGTTGCTCCTCTCTCATGATTCTTTGATCTTCTCTAATTTCATGGAGGAGAATGGAATGTTCTTGGTGCTCCACCCTTAGTTGTCCCATGTTGGAACTCAATTCTCCTAAGGAGGTGTTGATTTTATCCCAGTAGTTTTGTGGAGGAAAGTGCATCCCTTGAGGCATCTCATAGATTTTATGATGAGTGGGATCTCTTATTTGCTCCATCCTTTTCTTAGTGATGAGCTTGTCCTCATCAATGAGGATGTCTCCCTCTATGTTAATTCCAACTGAATAACAGAGGTGACAAATGAGATGAGGGAAGGCTAACCTTGCTAAGGTAGAGGACTTGTCCGCCACCTTATAAAGTTCTTGGGATATAACCTCATGAACTTTTATTTCCTCTCCAATTATGATGCTATGAATCATGATAGCTCGGTCTATAGTAACTTCGGACCAGTTGCTAGTGGGAATGATTGAGCGTTGGATAAACTCCAGCCATCCCCTAGCCACGGGCTTGAGGTCATGCCTTCTCAATTAAACCGGCTTCCCTCTTGAATCTCTCTTCCATTGAGCGCCCTCTTCACAAATGTCTATGAGTACTTGGTCCAACCTTTGATCAAAGTTGACCCTTCTAGTGTAAGGGTGTTCATCTCCTTGCATCATGGGCAAGTTGGATGCCAACCTTACACTTTCTGGACTAAAATCTAAGCATTTCCCCCGAACCATTGTAAGCCAATTCTTTGGGTCCGGGTTCACACTTTGATCATGGTTCTTGGTGATCCATGCATTGGCATAGAACTCTTGAACCATTAAGATTCCGACTTGTTGAATGGGGTTGGTAAGAACTTCCCAACCTCTTCTTCGGATCTCATGTCGGATCTCTGGATATTCACTCTTTTTGAGTTTGAAAGGGACCTCGGGGATCACCTTCTTCTTGGCCACAACTTCATAGAAGTGCACCCTTGAGATGAATCTCTCCATCTCCCATGACTCGAAGGTGGAAGCTTTTGCCTTCCCTTTCCTCTTTCTAGAGGTTTCTCCGGCCTTAGATGCCATAAATGGTTATGGAAAAACAAAAAGCAATGCTTTTACCATACCAAACTTAGAAGGTTCACTCGTCCTCGAGAAAAAGAAGAAAGAAGAGAGTAGAAGAAGAAGAAATAGAGGAGATGGAGGTGGCTTTATGGTTCGGCCAAGGGGGAGAAGTAGTGTTTAGGTTGTGTGAAAATGAAGGGGTAAAGATGGGTTTATATAGGAGTGGAGAGGGGGTGTATGGTTCGGCCGTTATGGATGGGTTTGGGAGGGAAATTGGTTTGAATTTGAATGGTGAGGTAGGTGGGGTTTTATGAAGGATGGATGTGAGTGGTGAAGAGAATAGTGGGATTTGATAGGTGAGGGGTTTTGGGGAAGAGGTATTGAGGTGATTGGTGAATGGGTGAAGAAGAGAGAGAGTGGTGGGGTAGGTGGGGATCCTGTGGGGTCCACAGATCCTGAGGTGTCAAGAAAAATTCATCCCTGCACCAAGTGGTGAGCAAAAATGCTCCTTCTGCCAATTCTGGCGTTAAACGCCGGGCTGGTGCCCATTTCTAGTGTTTAACGCCAGCTTCTTGCCCCTTCCTGGCATTTAACGCTAGTCTAGTGCCCCTTTCTGGCGTTAAACGCCCAGAATGATGCCAGACTGGGCGTTAAACGCCCATTTGCTGCCCTTACTGGCGTTTAAACGCCAGCAAGTTTTCCTCCAGGGTGTGCTATTTTTCTTTCTATTTTTCATACTGTTTTTGCTTTTTTAATTGATTTTGTGACTTCCCATGATCATCAACCTATAGAAAACATAAAATAACAAAGGAAAATAGATAAATATAACATTGGGTTGCCTCCCAACAAGCACTTCTTTAATGTCAGTAGCTTGACAGTGGGCTCTCATGGAGCCTCACAGATACTCAGAGCAATGTTGGAACCTCCCAATACCAAACTTAGAGTTTCAATGTGGAGGTTCAACACCAAACTTAGAAGTTGGTTGTGGCCTCCCAACACCAAACTTAGAGTTTGATTGTGGAGGCTCTGTTTGACTCTATTTTGAGGAAAGCTCTTCATGCTTCCTCTCCATGGTTACAGAGGGGTATCCTTGAGCCTTAAACACAAAAGATTCTTCATTCACTTGAATGATCAATTCTCCTCTGTCAACATCAATCACAGCCTTTGCTGTGGCTAGGAAGGGTCTGCCAAGGATGATGGATTCATCCATGCACTTCCCAGTCTCTAGGACTATGAAATCAGCAGGGATGTAATGGTCTTCAACTTTTACTAGAACATCCTCTACAAGTCCATAAGCTTGTTTTCTTGAATTGTCTGCTATCTCTAGTGAGATTCTTGCAGCTTGCACCTCAAAGATCCCTAGCTTCTCCATTACAGAGAGAGGCATGAGGTTTATGCTTGACCCTAGGTCACACAGAGCCTTCTCAAAGGTCATGGTGCCTATGGTACAAGGTATTAAGAACTTCCCAGGGTCCTGTCTCTTTTGAGGTAATTTCTGCCTAGACAAGTCATCCAGTTCTTTGGTGAGCAAAGGGGGTTCATCCTCCCAAGTCTCATTACCAAATAACTTGTCATTTAGCTTCATGATTGCTCCAAGGTACTTAGCAACTTGCTCTTCAGTGACATCTTCATCCTCTTTAGAGGAAGAATACTCATCAGAGCTCATGAATGGCAGAAGTAAATCCAATGGAATCTCTATAGTCTCAGTGTGAGCCTCAGATTCCCATGGTTCCTCATTAGGGAACTCATTGGAGGCCAGTGGACGTCCATTGAGGTCTTCCTCAGTGGCGCTCACTACCTCTTCCTCCTCTCCAAATTCGGCCATGTTGATGGCCTTACACTCTCCTTTTGGATTCTCTTCTGTATTGCTTGGAAGAGTGCTAGGAGGAAGTTCAGTAACTTTCGTACTCAGCTGACCCACTTGTGCCTCCAAGTTTCTAATGGAAGACCTTATTTCAGTCATGAAACTTTGAGTGGTTTTGATTAGATCAGAGACCATGGTTGCTAGAGTGGCTCTGCTTAGAATTCTCTGTCTGTTGCTGAGAAGATGATGGAAAAGGCTTGCCACTGCTAAACCTGTTTCTTCCACCATTATTATTATTGAAACCTTGTTGAGGTCTCTGTTGATCCTTCCATGAGAGATTTAGATTATTTCTCCATGAAGGATTATAGGTGTTTCCATAGGGTTCTCCCATGTAATTTACCTCTTCCATTGATGGGTTCTCAGGATCATAAGCTTCGTCTTTAGATGAAGCGTCCTTACTACTGCCTGGTGCAGCTTGCATTCCAGACAGACTTTGAGAAATCATATTGACTTGTTGAGTCAATATTTTGTTCTGAGCCAGTATGGCATTCAGAGTATCAATCTCAAGAACTCCTTTCTTCTGATTCGTCCCATTGTTCACAGGATTCCTTTCAGAAGTGTACATGAATTGGTTATTTGAAACCATTTCAATGAGTTCTTGAGCTTCTGCAGGCGTCTTCTTCAGATGAAGAAATCCTTCAGCAGAGCTGTCCAATGACATCTTAGATAGTTCAGATAGACCATCATAGAAGATACCTATGATGCTCCATTCAGAAAGCATGTCAGAAAGACACTTTTTGATCAATTGTTTGTATCTTTCCCAAGCTTCATAGTGGGATTCTCCTTCCTTCTGTCTGAAGGTTTGGACTTCCACTCTAAGCTTACTCAATTTTTGAGGTGGAAAGAACTTTGCCAAGAAGGCAATGACTAGCTTTTCCCAAGAGTTCAGGCTTTCTTTATGTTGTGAGTCCAACCATATCCTAGCTTTGTCTCTTACAGCAAAAGGGAATAGCATAAGTCTGTAGACCTCAGAGTCAACCCCATTGGTCTTGACAGTGTCACAGATTTGCAAGAATTCAGTTAAAAACTGATGAGGATCTTCCAACGGAAGTCCATGGAACTTGCAATTCTGTTGCATTAGAGAAACTAATTGAGGCTTAAGCTCAAAGTTGTTTGCTCCAATGGCAGGGATAGAGATGCTTCTCCCATAGAAGTCGGGAGTAGGTGCAGTAAAGTCACCCAGCACCTTCCTTGCATTGTTGGCATTGTTGTTGTTTTCGGCTGCCATGTCTTCTTCTTTGAAGATTTCTGTTAGGTCCCCTCCAGAGAGTTGTGCTTTAGCTTCTCTTAGCTTTCGCTTCAAGGTCCTTTCAGGTTCAGGGTCAGCCTCAACAAGAATGCTTTTGTCTTTGCTCCTGCTCATATGAAAGAGGAGAGAACAAGAAACTATAGAATCCTCTATGTCACAGTATAGAGATTCCTTGAGGTGTCAGAGGAAAAAAATAGAAGGAAGAGTTAGAAGAATTCGAACTTATCAAGAAAGATAGAGTTCGAATTGTGCATTGAGGAGGAGTGTTAGTCCATAAATAGAAGGATGTGATAAGTGATGAGCGGATAATTTATACGCTTTTTGGCATTGTTTTTAGTATGTTTTTAGTATGATCTAGTTAGTTTTTAGTATATTTTTATTATTTTTTAGTTAAAATTCACTTTTCTGGGCTTTACTATGAGTTTGTGTGTTTTTCTGTGATTTCAGGTATTTTCTGGCTGAAATTGAGGGACCTGAGCAAAAATCTTATTCAGAGACTAAAAAGGACTGCAGATGCTGTTGGATTCTGACCTCCCTGCACTCGAAGTGGATTTTCTGGAGCTACAGAAGCCCAATTGGCGTGCTCTCAACGGCGTTGAAAAGTAGACATCCTGGGCTTTCCATCAATATATGATAGTCCATACTTTGCCCAAGATTTGATGGCCCAAACCGGCGTTCAAAGTCACCCTCAGAATTCCCAGCGTTAAACGCCGGAACTGGCACCAAAGTGGGAGTTAAACGCCCAAACTGGCACAAAAGCTGGCGTTTAACTCCAAGAGAAGTCTCTACACGAAAATGCTTCAATGCTCAGCCCAAGCACACACCAAGTGGGCCCAGAAGTGGATTTTTATGTCATTTACTCATCTTTGTACACCCTAGGCTACTAGTTCTCTATATATAGGACCTTTTACTATTGTATTTTCATCTTTTGATCTTTGGAATCTTTTGATCTTTAGATGTTTTGATCATTGGGAGGATGGCCATTCGGCCATGCCTAGACCTTGTTCTTATGTATTTTCAACGGTGGAGTTTCTACACACCATAGATTAAGGTGTGGAGCTCTGCTGTACCTCGAGTATTAATGCAATTACTATTGTTCTTCTATTCAATTCCGCTTGTTCTTGTTCTAAGATATCACTTGTTCTTCAACTTGATGAATGTGATGATCCGTGACACTCATCATCATTCTCACCTATGAACGTGTGCCTGACAACCACCTTCGTTCTACCTTAGATTGGGTGGATATCTCTTGGATTCTTTAACCGGAATCTTCGTGGTATAAGCTAGAACTGATGGCGGCATTCAAGAGAATCCGGAAGGTCTAAACCTTGTCTGTGGTATTCTGAGTAGGATTCAATGATTGAATGACTGTGACGAGCTTCAAACTCCTGAGGGCGGGGCGTTAGTGACAGACGCAAAAGAATCACTGGATTCTATTCCGGCCTGATTGAGAACCGACAGATGGATAGCCGTGCCGTGACAGGGTGCGTTGAACATTTCCACTGAGAGGATGGGAGGTAGCCACTGACAACGGTGAAACCCTTGCATACAGCTTGCCATGGAAAGGAGCAAGAAGGATTGGATGAAGACAGTAGAAAAGCAGAGAGACGGAAGGGACCAAGCATCTTCATACGCTTATCTGAAATTCCTACCAATGAATTACATAAGTATCTCTATCTTTATCTTTATGTTTTATTCGTATATCACCCATAACCATTTGAGTTTTCCTGACTAAGATTTACAAGGTGACCATAGCTTGCTTCATACCAACAATCTCTGTGGGATCGACCCTTACTCGCGTAAGGTTTATTACTTGGACGACCCAGTACACTTGCTGGTTAGTTGTGCGAAGTTGTGATAAAGAAGTGAGATTACAATTGAGCGTACCATGTTGATGGCGCCATTGATGATCACAATTTCGTGCACCAAGTTTTTGGTGCCGTTGCCGGGGATTGTTCGAGTTTTCGGCAAGCTTTTGGTCCGGTAACAACAGTGCCAAATTTCTGATCCGGCAACAGCACCAAGTTTTTGGCGCCGTTGCTGGGGATTGTTCGAGTATGGACAACTGACGGTCCATCTTGTTGCTTAGATTAGGTATTTTTTTTAGAGTTCTTAAGAATGAATTCTAGTGTTTCAAGGTGATGTTCTTATCATCACCAAAGCTGATTGATCTTCATCAATTTAGCTCTTGAATGCAATGTTCTGCTGAAGCTTGGCTAGCCATGTCTAATTTCTTTAAACTGAAGCTTTAGACTAACATTGCATGATTCCTGGAATTCTCATTAAGAATTTTGATACCTTTATTTTCTTTTCCACTTAATTTTCGAAAAAGCACAAAAAAAAAATTTACAAAATCATAAAACCCAAAAAATTTCTTGTTTAAGTCTAGAGTCTCATGTTAAGTTTAGTGTCAATTGCATGTTTTTGTTCTTTTTGCATTCATGCATGTGTCTTCACTAATCTTCAAGTAATTCTTGATGATTTTCTTGCTCTAATCTTTGAATTCTCTTGACTTGAGTGTTTTGTTGAGTCTCATATGCATTCTCATATTGTTAGTGTCAGCAGTATACAAACTGCTAAGTTTAGAGTCTTGCATGCATTGTTATTTGATTTTAGTTGCATTTTGATTATTCCTCATTATTAAAAATCCAAAAATATTTTTAATTTGTGTCTTTTCAAGTCAATAATACAGAGAATTGAAGATTCAGAACATACTGCAGAGGAATTACACAGAAAAAGCTGGGCGTTCAAAATGCCCAGTAAAGAAGACAGACTGGCGTTTAAACGCCAGCCAGGGTACCTGGCTGGGCGTTTAACGCCCAAAAGGGTAGAGTTTTGGGCGTTAAATGCCAGAATGTGCACCATTCTGGGCGTTTAACACCAGGATGGCACAGGAGGGAAGATTCTGTTTTTAATGCAAATTTTTTTTTAAGTTTTCAAAATTTTTCAAAATCAAATCTTTTTCAAATCATATCTTTTCAATCAAATCTTTTTCAAAATCAATTTCTTTCTTTTTTCAAAGATACTTGCTATCAATTAATGATTTGATTCAATAATTCAAGTATGTTGCCTTTTCTGTTGAGAAAGGTTTAATGTTTGAATCATATCTTTTCTTGTTAGCCAAGTTATTAATTTTTAAAATCAAATTTTTTAAAATGTTTTTCAAATCATATCTTCTTAATCACATCTTTTTCAAAATAGTTTTCAATCATATCTTTTTAATTTCTAATTTCAAAATCTTTTTCAAAAATCACTTAATTTCTTTCTCAATCATGGTTTTCGAAAATCAATTAGTGTTTTTCAAAATGTTTTCAAAATCTTTTACTTAATTTTCAAAAATTACTTCCCCTCTTCTCACATCCTTCTATTTATGGACTAACACTATTCCTCAATGAACAATTCGAACTCCATCTCTCTTGATAAGTTCGAATTCTTCCACTTCTGCCTTCCATTTTTCTTTTCCTCTGACACCTCAAGGAATCTCTATGCTGTGACATAGAGGACTCCATATTTCCTTGTTTTCTTCTCTTTCATATGAGCAGGAGCAAAGACAAAAGCATTCTTGTTGAGGCTGACCCTGAACCTGAAAGGACCTTGAAGCGAAAGCTAAGAGAAGCTAAGGCACAATTCTCTGTAGAGGACCTAACTGAATTCTTCAAAGAAGAAGAACACATGGCAGCCGAAAACAACAACAATGCCAACAATGCAAGGAAGGTGCTGGGTGACTTTACTGCACCTACTCCCGACTTCTATGGGAGAAGCATCTCTATCCCTGCCATTGGAGCAAACAACTTTGAGCTTAAGCCTCAATTAGTTTCTCTAATGCAACAGAATTGCAAGTTCCATGGACTTCCATTGGAAGATCCTCATCAGTTTTTAGCTGAATTCTTGCAAATCTGTGACACTGTCAAAACTAATGGGGTTGACCTTGAGGTCTACAGACTTATGCTGTTCCCTTTTGCTGTAAGAGACAGAGCTAGAATATGGTTGGACTCACAACCTAAAGAAAGCCTGAACTCTTGGGAAAAGCTAGTCAATGCCTTCTTGGCAAAGTTCTTTCACCTCAAAAATTGGGTAAGCTTAGAGTGGAAGTCCAAACCTTCAGACAGAAGGAAGGAGAATCCCTCTATGAAGCTTGGGAAAGATACAAACAATTGATCAGAAAGTGTCCCTCTGATATGCTTTCTGAATGGAGCATCATAGGTATTTTCTATGATGGTCTCTCTGAACTGTCCAAGATGTCTTTGGATAGCTCTGCTGGAGGATCTCTTCATCTGAAGAAGACGCCTACAGAAGCTCAAGAACTAATTGAAATGGTTGCAAATAACCAATTCATGTACACTTCTGAAAGAAATCCTGTAAACAATGGGACAAATCAGAAGAAAGGAGTTCTTGAGATTGACACTCTGAATGCCATATTGGCTCAGAATAAAATATTGACTCAGCAAGTCAATATGATTTCTCAAAGTCTGTCTGGAATGCAAAATGCACCAGGTAGTACTAAGGAAGCTTCATCTGAAGAAGAAGCTTATGATCCTGAGAACCCTTCAATGGAAGAGGTGAATTACATGGGAGAACCCTATGGAAACACCTATAATCTTTCATGGAGAAATCATCCAAATCTTTCATGGAAGGATCAACAGAGACCTCAACAAGGTTTCAACAATAACAATGGTGGAAGAAACAGGTTTAGCAATAGCAAGCCTTTTCCATCATCTTCTCAGCAACAGATAGAGAATTCTAAGCAGAACCACTCTGACTTAGCAACCATGGTCTCTGATCTAATCAAAACCACTCAAAGTTTCATGACTGAAACAAGGTCCTCTATTAGAAACTTGGAGGGACAAGTGGGTCAGCTGGGTAAGAAAATTACTGAACTCCCTCCTAGTACTCTTCCAAGCAATACAGAAGAAAATCCAAAAGGAGAGTGCAAGGCCATCAACATGGCCGAATTTGGAGAGGAGGAAGAGGCAGTGAACGCCACTGAGGAAGACCTCAATGGACGTGCACTGGCCTCCAATGAGTTCCCCAAAGAGGAACCATGGGAATCTGAGGCTCAAAATGAGACCATAGAGATTCCATTGGACTTACTTCTGCCATTCATGAGCTCTGATGAGTATTCCTCCTCTGAAGAGGATGAGTATGTCACTGAAGAGCAAGTTGCTAAATACCTTGGAGCAATCATGAAGCTAAATGACAAGTTATTTGGAAATGAGACTTAGGAGGATGAACCCCCTTTGCTCACCAAAGAACTGGATGACTTCTCTAGGCAGAAATTATCTCAAAAGAGACAGGATCCTGGGAAGTTTTCAATACCTTGTGCCATAGGCACCATGACCTTCAAAAAGGCCTTGTGTGACCTAGGGTCAAGTGTAAACCTCATGCCTCTCTCTGTAATGGAGAAGCTAGGGATCTTTGAGGTGCAAGCTGCAAGAATCTCACTAGAGATAGCAGACAATTCAAGAAAACAAGCTTATGGACTTGTAGAGGATGTTCTGGTAAAAGTTGAAGACCATTACATCCCTGCTGATTTCATAGTCCTAGAGACTGGGAAGTGCATGGATGAATCCATCATCCTTGGCAGACCCTTCCTAGCCACAGCAAAGGCTGTGATTAATATTGATAGAGGAGAATTGATCATTCAAGTGAATAAAGAATCCTTTGTGTTTAAGGCTCAAGGATGTCCCTCTGTCACCATGGAGAGGAAGCATGAAGAGCTTCTCTCAAAACAGAGCCAAACAGAGCCCCCACAGTCAAACTCTAAGTTTGGTATTGGGAGGCCACAACCAACTTCTAAGTTTGGTGTTGAACCCCCACATTCAAACTCTAAGTTTGGTGTTGGGAGGTTCCAACATTGCTCTGAGTATCTGTGAGGCTCCATGAGAGCCCACTGTCAAGCTAATGACATTAAAGAAGCGCTTGTTGGGAGGCAACCCAATGTTATATTTTATCTATTTTTCTTTGTTATTTTATGTTTTCTGTAGGTTGATGATCATGAGAAGTCACAAAATCAATTGAAAAAGCAAAAACAGAAAGAAAAACAGAACGAAAAATAGCACACCCTGGAGGAAGAACCTGCTGGCGTTTAAACGCCAGTAAGGCTAGCAGATGGGCGTTTAACGCCCAGTCTGGCACCGTTCTGGGTGTTTAACGCCAGAAAGGGGCACCAGACTGGCGTTAAACGCCAGTAAAGGGCAAGAACTTGGCGTTAAACGCCAGAAATGGGCACCAGCCCGGCGTTTAACGCCAGAATTGGCACAAAGAGCAATTTTGCTTGCCACTTGGTGCAGGGATGACTTTTCCTTGACACCTCAGGATCTGTGGACCCCACAGGATCCCCACCTACCCCACCACTATCTCTCTTCTTCACCCATTCACCAATCACCTCAACACCTCTTCCCCAAAAACCCTTCACCTATCAAATCCCATCTTTCTCTTCACCACTCACATCCATCCTTCATAAAACCCCACCTACCCCACCATTCAAATTCAAACCACTTTAACCTCCCAAACTCACCCATACATGACCGAACCATAACCCCACCACTCCTATATAAACCCTTCTTCACTCCTTCATTTTCACACAACCTAAACACAAATTCTTCCCCCCTTTGGCCGAACCACAAAGCCATCTCCATCTCCTTCATTTCTTCTTCTTCTACTCTCTTCTTTCTTCTTTTGCTCGAGGACGAGCAAACCTTTTAAGTTTGGTGTGGTAAAAGCATTGCTTTTTGTTTTTCCATAACCATTTATGGCATCCAAGGCCGGAGAAACCTCTAGAAAGAGGAAAGGGAAGGCAAAAGCTTCCACCTCCGAGTCATGGGAGATGGAGAGATTCATCTCAAGGGTGCATCAAGGCCACTTCTATGAAGTTGTGGCCTTGAAGAAGGTGATCCTCGAGGTCCCTTTTTCACTCAAAAAGAGTGAATATTCGGAGATCCGACATGAGATCCGAAGAAGAGGTTGGGAAGTTCTTACCAACCCCATTCAACAAGTCGGAATCTTGATGGTTCAAGAGTTCTATGCCAATGCATGGATCACCAAGAACCATGATCAAAGTGTGAACCCAGACCCAAAGAATTGGCTTACTATGGTTCGGGGGAAATACTTGGATTTTAGTCCAAAAAATGTAAGGTTGGCATTCAACTTGCCCATGATGCAAGGAGATGAACACCCTTACACTAGAAGGGTCAACTTTGATCAAAGGTTGGACCAAGTCCTCACAGTCATTTGTGAAGAGGGCGCCCAATGGAAGAGAGATTCAAGAGGGAAGCCGGTTCAATTGAGAAGTCATGACCTCAAGCCCGTGGCTAGGGGATGGTTGGAGTTTATCCAACGCTCAATCATTCCCACTAGCAACCGGTCCGAAGTTACTATAGACCGGGCTATCATGATTCATAGCATCATGATTGGAGAAGAAGTTCATGAGGTTATATCCCAAGAACTTTATAAGGCGGCGGACAAGTCCTCTACCTTGGCAAGGTTAGCCTTTCCTTATCTCATTTGTCACCTCTGTTATTCAGTTGGAGTTGACATAGAGGGAGACATCCCCATTGATGAGGACAAGCCCATTACTAAGAAGAGGATGGAGCAAACAAGAGACCCATCTCATCATCAAATCCCTGAGATGCCTCAAGGGATGCACTTTCCTCCACAAAACTATTGGGAGCAACTAAACACCTCCCTAGGAGAATTGAGTTCCAACATGGGACAACTAAGGGTGGAGCACCAAGAGCATTCCATCCTCCTCCATGAAATTAGAGAAGATCAAAGAATCATGAGAGAGGAGCAACAAAGACAAGGAAGGGACATTGAGGAGCTCAAACACTCCATAGGATCTTCAAGAGGAAGAACAAGTCGTCATCACTAAGGTGGACCCGTTCTTTAATTTCCTTGTTCTTTATTTTTCTGTTTTTCAAAAATTATGCTTGTGTTTATTTATGTTTGTGTCTTGTGATCATTAGTGTCTTAGTGTCTATGCCTTAAAGTTATGAATGTCCTATGAATCCATCACCTTTCTTGAATGAAAAATGTTCTTAATTGAAAAAGAGAAGAATTGCATGAATTTTGAATTTTATAACAGTTTAATTATTTTGATGTGGTGGCAATATTTTTGTTTTCTGAATGTATGCTTAAACAGTGCATATGTCTTTTGAATTTGTGGTTCATGAATGTTGGCTCTTGAAAGAATGATGAAAAAGGAGACATGTTACTGAGGATCTGAAAAATCATAAAAATGATTCTTGAAGCAAGAAAAAGCAGTGAATACAAAAAAAAATTTCGAAAAAAAAGAGAGAAAGAAAAAAAAAAGAGAAAAAGAAAGAAAAAGAAAGAAAAAGAAAGAAATAAAGTTGTGATCCAAGGCAAAAAGAGTGTGCTTAAGAACCCTGGACACCTCTAGTTGGGGACTCTAGCAAAGCTGAGTCACAATTTGAAAAGGTTCACCCGATTATGTGTCTGTGGCATGTATGTATCTGGTGGTAATACTGGAAGACAGAGTGCTTTGGGCCACGGCCAAGACTCAATAAGTAGCTGTGTTCAAGAATCATCATACTTAACTAGGAGAATCAATGACACTATCTGGATTCTGAGTTCCTAAAGAAGCCAATCATTCTGAATTTCAAAGGATAGAGTGAGATGCCAAAACTATTCAGAGGCAAAAAGCTAAAAGCCCCGCTCATCTAATTAATACTGATCTTCATAGATGTTTTTGGAATTCATTGCATATTCTCTTTTTTTATCTTGTTTGATTTTCAGTTGCTTGGGGACAAGCAACAATTTAAGTTTGGTGTTGTGATGAGCGGATAATTTATACGCTTTTTGGCATTATTTTTAGTATGTTTTTAGTATGATCTAGTTAGTTTTTAGTATATTTTTATTAGTTTTTAGTTAAAATTCACTTTTCTGGGCTTTACTATGAGTTTGTGTGTTTTTCTGTGATTTCAGGTATTTTCTGGCTGAAATTGAGGGACCTGAGCAAAAATCTGATTCAGAGACTAAAAAGGACTGCAGATGCTGTTGGATTCTGACCTCCCTGCACTCGAAGTGGATTTTCTGGAGCTACAGAAGCCCAATTGGTGCGCTCTCAACAGCGTTGGAAAGTAGATGGTGGACGAAATTGTGATCACTATTCTTTAAGTTGTATGAAATCATTATTGTGGCACCAGTTGTTATCACAACTCCGTTCAACTAACCAGCAAGTGTACTGGGTCGTCCAAGTAATAAACCTTACGTGAGTAAGGGTCGATCCCACAGAGATTGTTGGTATGAAGCAAGCTATGGTCACCTTGCAAATCTCAGTTAGGCAGATTAAATTGGTTTATGGTTTTTCGAAAATAAAAATAGAAAATAGATTATAAAAGGGATAGAACACTTATGCAGATTCATTGGTGGGAATTTCAGATAAGCGAGTGGAGATGCTGCATGGCTCACGGACGCCTGCTCTCCTACTGCTTCTACTCAATCCTTCTTACTCCTTTCCATGGCAAGCTGTGTATAGGGGTTCACCATCAGCGGTGGCTACTTTCAATCCTCTCGGGAAAATGATCCTATGCGGCTGTCACTCGCACGGCTAATCGTCTGGAGGCATCACCCATGGTTGATGGCTACATCCCATCCTCGCAGTGAAAACTAATGCTCACGCACTCTGTCACAGTACAGCTAATCACTGGTTGGTTTTTGCGCCCACTGGAATAGAATCCCTTGATTCTTTTGCGTCTGTCACTAACGCCCAGCACTTGCAAGTTTGAAGCACGTCACAGTCATTCATTACCGGAATCCTACTCGGAATACCACAGACAAGGTTAGACTTTCCGGATTCCCAGGATCCTACTCGGAATACCACAGACAAGGTGAGACTTTTCGGATCCTCATAAATGCCGCCATCTATCTAGCTTATACCACGAAGATTCTGTTGGGGAATCTAAGAGATACACATTCAAGCTCTGTTGCATGTAGAACGGAAGTGGTTGTCAATCACGTGCGTTCATAAGTGAGAATGATAATGAGGGTTACTTATCATCACATTCATCATGTTCTTGGGTACGAATGAATATCTTAGAATAAGAATAAGAGAGATTTGAATAAAAGAAAATAGACTTTCATTAATACTTGAGGTACAGCAGAGCTCCACACCCTTAATCTATGGTGTGCAGAAACTCCACCGTTGAAAATACATAAGTAAAAGAGGTTCAGGCATGGCCGAATGGCCAGCCCCCCCTAACGTGATCAATAGTCTCCTAGGATGAAGAATAAAACAAAACTGAGACCAAAGATGTCTAATACAATAGATAAATGTCCAATATATACTAGACTAGCTCCTAGGGTTTACATGAGTAAGTAATTGATGCATAAATCCACTTCCGGGGCCCACTTGGTGTATGCTTGGGCTGAGCTTGATCAATCCACGAGCTGAGGCTTCTCTTGGAGTTGAACTCCGCGTTATGACGTGTTTTGGGCGTTCAACTCCGAATCATGACGTTTTTCTGGCGTTTAACTCCAGACAGCAGCATGAACTTGGCGTTCAATGCCAAGTTACGTCGTCATTCTTCGAATAAAGTATGGACTATTATATATTGCTGGAAAGCTCTGGATGTCTACTTTCCAACGCCGTTGAGAGCGCGCCAATTGGAGTTCTGTAGCTCCAGAAAATCTATTTTGAGTGCAGGGAGGTCAGATTCCAACAGCATCAGCAGTCCTTTTGTCAGCCTTCTTCAGAGTTTTGCTCAAATCCCTCAATTTCAGCCAGAATTTACCTGAAATCACAGAAAAACACACAAACTCATAGTAGAATCCAGAAATGTGAATTTAACATAAAAACTAATGAAAACATCCCTAAAAGTAGCTCAAACTTACTAAAAACTATATAAAAACAATGCCAAAAAGCGTATAAATTATCCGCTCATCAGTAGACATCCTGGGCTTTCCAGCAATATTTGATAGTCCATACTTTGCCCACGATTTGATGGCCCAAACCGGCGTTCAAAGTCACCCTCAGAATTCCCAGCGTTAAACGCCGGAACTTGCACCAAAGTGGGAGTTAAACGCCCAAACTGGCACAAAAGCTGGCGTTTAACTCCAAGAGAAGTCTCTACACGAAAATGCTTCAATGCTCAGCCCAAGCACACACCAAGTGGGCCCGGAAGTGGATTTTTATGTCATTTAGTCATCTCTGTACACCTTAGGCTACTAGTTCTCTATATATAGGACCTTTTACTATTGTATTTTCATCTTCTGATCTTTGGAATCTTTTGATCTTTAGATCTTTTGATCATTGGGAGGCTGGCCATTCGGCCATGCCTAGACCTTGTTCTTATGTATTTTCAACGGTGGAGTTTCTACACACCATAGATTAAGGTGTGGAGCTCTGTTGTACCTCGAGTATTAATGCAATTACTATTGTTCTTCTATTCAATTCCGCTTGTTCTTGTTCTAAGATATCACTTGTTCTTCAACTTGATGAATGTGATGATCCGTGACACTCATCATCATTCTCACCTATGAACGTGTGCCTGACAACCACCTCCGTTCTACCTTAGATTGGGTGGATATCTCTTGGATTCTTTAACCGGAATCTTCGTGGTATAAGCTAGAACTGATGGCGGCATTCAAGAGAATCCGGAAGGTCTAAACCATGTCTGTGGTATTCTGAGTAGGATTCAATAATTGAATGACTGTGACGAGCTTCAAACTCCTGAGGGCGGGGCGTTAGTGACAGACGCAAAAGAATCACTGGATTCTATTCCGGCCTAATTGAGAACCGACAGATGGATAGTCGTGCCGTGACAGGGTGCGTTGAACATTTCCACTGAGAGGATGGGAGGTAGCCACTGACAACGGTGAAACCCTTGCATACAGCTTGCCATGGAAAGGAGCAAGAAGGATTGGATGAAGACAGTAGGAAAGCAGAGAGACGGAAGGGACCAAGCATCTTCATACGCTTATCTGAAATTCCTACCAATGAATTACATAAGTATCTCTATCTTTATCTTTATGTTTTATTCGTATATCACCCATAACCATTTGAGTTTGCCTGACTAAGATTTACAAGGTGACCATAGCTTGCTTCATACCAACAATCTCTGTGGGATCGACCCTTACTCGCGTAAGGTTTATTACTTGGACGACCCAGTACACTTGCTGGTTAGTTGTGCGAAGTTATGATAAAGAAGTGAGATTACAATTGAGCGTACCATGTTGATGGCGCCATTGATGATCACAATTTCGTGCACCAATAAGAGGGGAAGAAATTTTCGAAAATAAATTAAAAAGATTTTAAAAACATTTCGAAAAATTGAAGAATGATTTTCGAAAAATATGATTGGGAAAGAAATAAAGTGATTTTTGAAAAAGACTTTGAAATTAGAAATAAAAAAGATATGATTGAAAACTATTTTGAAAAAGATGTGATTAACAAGATATAATTGAGAAGATATGATTTGAAAAACAATTTAAAAAGATTTGATTTTTAAAATTAATGACTTGGCTAACAAGAAATTTAAAAGATATGATTCAGACATCAAACCTTTCTCAAAAGAAAAGGCAACACACTTGAAATGTTGAATCAAATCATTAATTATTTAGCAAGTATTTTTGAAAAGTGGAAAGAAATTGATTTTGAAAATATATGATTGGAAAGATATGATTTGAAAAAGATTTAATTTTGAAAAATTATGAAAACTTGAAAAAATTTGCATTAAAAACAAAATCTTCCCTCTTGTGCCATCCTGGCATTAAACGCGCAGAATGGTATACATTCTGGCATTTAACGCCCAAAATGATACCCTTTTGGGCATTAAACGCCCAGCCAGGTATCCTGGCTGGCGTTTAAACGCCAGTTTTCCTTCCTCACTGGGCATTTTGAACTCCCAGCTTTTTCTGTGTAATTCCTCTGCTGTATGTTCTGAATCTTCAATTCTCTGTATTATTGACTTGAAAAGACACAAATTAAAATTTTTTTATTTTTAATAATGAGGGATAATCAAAATGAAACTAAGATCAAATAAACAATGCATGCAAGACACCAAACTTAGAAGTTTGTATACTACTGACACTAACAAATTGAGAATGCATATGAGAAACAACAAAACACTCAAGACAAGAGAATTTAAAGATCAGAGCAATGAAATCATCAAAAACAACTTGAAAATCAATGAAGACACATGACTGAATTCGAAAAATGCAGGAAAAACAGAAACATGCAATTGACACCAAACTTTAAATGAGACACTAGACTCAAACAAGAAACATAGAAATATTTTTGATTTTAGGATTTTATAATTTTTTTGGATTTTTCGAAAATTGAGTGGAAAAGAAAAAATAAAGGATTCAAAATTCTTAATGAGAATTCCAGGAATCATGCAATGTTAGTCTAAAGCTTTAGTCTAGCTTCAGCAGCACATTACATTCAATAGCTAAATTGATGAAAATCAATCAGCTTTGGTGATGATAAAAACATCACCTTGAAACTCTAGAATTCATTCTTAAAAATTCTGAAGAAAAATACCTAATCTAAGCAACAAGATGAACCGTCAGTTGTCCAAACTCAAACAATCCCCGGCAACGGCGCCAAAAACTTGGTGCACGAAATTGTGATCATCAATGGCGCCATCAACATGGTACGCTCAATTGCAATCTCAACTCTTTATCACAACTTCGCACAACTAACCAGCAAGTGCACTGGGTCGTCCAAGTAATAAACCTTACGCGAGTAAGGGTCGATCCCACGGAGATTGTTGGTATGAAGCAAGCTATGGTCATCTTGTAAATCTCAGTCAGGCGGATTCAAATGGTTATGGAGGATTAATGATTAAAAGTTAAATAAAACATAAAGTAAAGATAGAGATACTTATGTAATTCATTGGTGAGAATTTCAGATAAGCGTATGGAGATGCTTTGTCCCTTCCGTCTCTCTACTTTCCTACTGTCTTCATCCAATCCTTCTTACTCCTTTCCATGGCAAGCTGTATGTTGGGCATCACCGTTGTCAATGGCTACAGTCCCGTCCTCTCAGTGAAAATATTCAACGCGCTCTGTCATAGCACGGCTAATCATCTATCGGTTCTCAATCAGGTTGGAATAGAATCTAGTGATTCTTTTGCGTCTGTCACTAACGCCCAGCCTTCAGGAGTTTGAAGCTCGTCACAGTCATTCAATCCTCGAATCCTACTCAGAATACCACAAACAAGGTTTAGACCTTCCAGATTCTCTTGAATGCCGCCATCAATTCTAGCTTATACCACGAAGATTCTAATTAAAGAATCCAAGAGATAAACATTCAAGCCTTGTTTGCTAGTAGAACGGAGGTGGTTGTCAGGCACGTGTTCATAAGTGAGAATGATGATGAGCGTCACATAATCATCACATTCATCATGTTCCTGGGTACAAATGAATATCTTAGAACAAGAATAAGCTGAATTGAATAGAAGAACAGTAGTAATTGCATTAATACTCGAGGTACAGCAGAGCTCCACACCTTAATCTTTGGTGTGTAGAAACTCCACCGTTGAAAATACATAAGAACAAGGTCTAGGCATGGCCGAGAGGCCAGCCCCCATGATCTAAGAACTAGACGTCCAAAGATGATCCTAAGATCTAAAGTGATCAAAAGATGAAAAACACAATAGCAAAAGGTCCTAGTTGTAGAGAACTAGTAGCTTTAGTAGCTTAGGGTTTACAAAGATGAGTAAATGACATAAAAATCCACTTCCGGGCCCACTTGGTGTGTGCTTGGGCTGAGCATTGAAGCTTTCAAGTGTAGAGACTTTTCTTGGAGTTAAACGCCAGCTTTTGTGCCAGTTTGGGTGTTTAACTCCCATTCTTGTGCCAGTTCCAGCGTTTAACGCCAGAATTCATGAGCTGACTTGGAACGCCTGTTTGGGCCATCAAATCTCGGGCAAAGTATGGACTATTATACATTGCTGGAAAGCCCAGGATGTCTACTTTCCAACGCAATTGAGAGCGCCCAATTGAGCTTCTGTAGCTCCAGAAAATTCACTTCGAGTGCAGGGAGGTCAGAATCGAACAGCATCTGCAGTCCTTTTCAGCCTCTGAATCAGATTTTTGCTCAGGTCCCTCAATTTCAGCCAGAAAATATCTGAAATCACAGAAAAACACACAAACTCATAGTAAAGTCCAGAAAAGTGAATTTTAACTAAAAACTAATAAAAATGTAATAAAAACTAACTAAAACATACTATAAACATACTAAAAATAATGCCAAAAAGTGTATAAATTATCCGCTCATCAACGACCTTGCTAAAAAGTTCCTCGCCAGGTTCTCCATCCAGAAGGATAAAGCCAAACATGCTCCAAGTTTGTTGGGAATCAAACAAGGAGATCGGAAAAGCCTTCGCAGCTACATGGAAAGATTCAACAAAGCATGCCTTGACATACAAAGTCTTCTAACAGAAGCGGCCATCATAGGACTCATCAATGGCCTAAGAGAAGGACCTTTCGGCCACTCAATATCCAAGAAGTACCCAACATCTCTAAACAAGGTTCAAGAAAGGGCGGAAAAATATATCAATATGGAGGAGAACTCCCGATTAGGAGAGAGCTCAAAAACCAGATTCTCCTAACCCACCATAGGACAAGGATAAAGAGTCTAAGAAAAAAGAAGATCAACCCGGTGAGAAGCCTAGAAAATTCCACAATTACACCCCCTCTTTGGGTGTCTCTTATGGATGTTTACCGAGAAATATGCAACACTGAGAAGATCCCACCACCTCGCCCAACCAAAAACAAAAGAGGGGGAAGTCGGACAGAATACTGCGAGTACCACCGAATCTACGAACATCCTACTAATAAGTGTTTCAACCTAAAAGAATTTCATAAAGAAATTGGCAAGAGAAGGGCGATTAGATCGAACGAGTTGAACATCCACCTTACACTGAAGAGGTCGGAAAAGTTGAAACATCCACCTCACACCGAAGAGGTCGGACGAGTTGAACGTCCACCTCACACCAAAGAGATCGGACGAATTGAACGTCCACCTCTCACCAAAGCAGTCGAACGAGTTGAACGTCCACCTCACACCCCTGAGAGACATGTTTATATGATAAATGGAGGATTCGCAGGAGGAGGGATCTCTAAAATCATCTCGCAAAAGACACCTCAAAGAGGTATATTAAGGAAGGGAGATAGGTTTGAATGGACAATGGAGTGTGAATAAAGCCTTCTGAGATTTCAAAAAATTCTTAGGGCAACCACTCAATCTTACCCGACCACGGGAAAGTGAAGAACTCATATTATACCTCGCAGTGGAAAGTCGGGAAATAGCCTCAGCACTAATCAGAGAAGACGAAAGTGGGTAATAACACGTCTACTTCTTTAGCAAGGCTCTACAAGGGGCCGAACTAAGCTATCAAAAGATAGAAAAGTTTGCTTACACCCTCATACTCACTTCTCAACGACTCTACCCATACTTTCAAGCTCACACTATCAAAGTTCGGACCAACTAGCCCATAAAAGGCATCCTACAGAAAGCAGACTTAGCTGGAAGAATCCTGCAATAGGCAATTGAGTTATCCAAATTTGATCTTCAATATGAAGCTTGGACAACCATCAAATCACAGTATCTGGCCGACTTTATTGCAGAGTACACGGACACCCCGAAAACTCCCACAAAATAGAATCTCTACGTAGACGACTCTCCAAACAAAACTGGGAGTGGCACAGGTGTAATTATAGAAAGCGATTAGGGAACCCAAATCGAGCTAAATAACCAAGCTGAATACGAGGCACTACTGGCTGGTTTAAGGCTGGCTAAGGAGGTAGGAGTTCAAAAGCTTACCGTGTTCAGTAATTCACAAGTAGTCACCTTACAAATAGAAAGGAGCTACCAAGCTAAGGATCCAACCATGAAAAAGTACCTGGACAAAACCATAGAACAGCTCGGATAATTCGGGGGACCCTGGACAAAACCAGAGAACAGCTCGGATAATTCGGGGGACCCTGGACAAAACCAAAGAACAGCTCAGACAATTCAGGGGATATGAGATCCGACATATACCTCGGGAATAGAATGCCCAAGCTAATGCACTTTCAAAACTAGTCAGCACCAACAGCTCAGAGAATTCGGGGGATATGAGGTCCGACATTTATCTCGGGAACAAAATGCCCGAGCTGATGCACTTTCAAAACTAGCCAACACCAAATCAGGGGGCAATAATAGAATCCTCATCAAAGACATGCCCACCATGCCAGAAGCATGCTAACTTCCCTATAGCACCATCAGAAGAGCTCCCACAAGTCCTACGGGCATATCGAACAACACCACACCCAATCACTGGAGAATCACCATTTCAAGTTGCTTACGGAATGGAGGCAATGATCCCTGTGGAGGTAGAAGAGGGATCCCCTAGAGTGATCCTCTACAACAAAGATACCAACTCACAAACTCAAAGGGAAGAGCTCAACCTACTTCCAGAAGTCCGAGAAAGAGCTCGGATTAGAGAAGAAGCACTAAAGCGTCGAATGGACCTAAGGTCGGTTAGGAGAAGGGAAGCTAGCAGCCAACTGGAAAGGACCATATCAAGTTGTTCAGAAGTTCTGGGGAAAGGTCACCACAAAGTGTCTGACCTCGAGGGGCGAGAGCTACCAAGGTCATGGCATGCCTGCAATCTAATAAGGGCACCAGACCGAGATCTAAAAGATTGTCTGACCTAGAAGGGTAAGCAATAACATGTACACACTCTTATTCATATCTTCATTTTATTGTTTAAAAGTTTGCAGATTCCCTAAAAAGTCTCCTATCAAGGCGCATTAATCTGAGCGCAAAAATTTATTGTCCGGTTACAAAGCTACAGGTCGGCAAGATGAAAACCAAATTCATCGCCCGATCACAATAAGGTCGGCAATATGAGAACCAAACTCATCGCCCGATCACGACAAGGTCGGCAAGATGAGAACCAAACTCATCGCCCGATCACGACAAGGTCGGCAAAATGAGAACTAAACTCATCGCCCGATCACAACAAAGTCGGCAAGATGAGAACTAAACTCATCGCTCGATGACAACAAGGTTGACAAAGAAGAAAGTGACAAAGTTATAAAAAGTAATCCATAGAAAGACACCTGACGAGGTCTGATTAAAAATGGACTACTAAAAATAACTTAAGAAGGACCGACAAGAAGAAGTCGGACCAAACCAGTCAAAGGGACAAAAGTTATAAAAAGTAATCCATAGAAAGAGGTCTAACGAGGTCTGAGTAAAAATGAATTACTAAAAATAACTTAAGAAGGACCGACAAGAAGAAGTCGGGCCAAACCAATCAAAGCAATCAAAGTTATAGAAAGTAATCCATAAAAAGAGGCTTGACGAGGTCTAAGTAAAAATGGATTACTAAAAATAATTTAAAGAATGATCGACAAGAGAAGTCGGACCAATGAAAAATGTACGCTAAAAGGGAAACAACTTTGCCCAAAAAGCCACAACCCCATGACAAGGCTATCGAAATTGTTCAAATTAACTAAAAAGGTTCTACGAGAACACTAAAAAGTTTTCGGACAAGATAGCTGCAAGGATCATCTCGCCCAAACAAGAAGATAGACAAAACAAGAAGTGATCAAAAAGAGGTCGGACAACAAAGTACCAACACTCTACAAAGATCCACAAAAGGGACAAAGATATCTCGCAACAGCCAGAGGAAGGCCAGGAATGCTTTGCTGAAAGGTACAAAGTCTTGAAAAAAAAATACACTACTTAAAAGGTGGTGCACGAAATTGCAATCACACTTTTGCAACCCCGCACAACTAACCAGCAAGTGCACTGGGTCGTCCAAGTAATACCTTACGTGAGTAAGGGTCGATCCCACGGAGATTGTCGGCTTGAAGCAAGCTATGGTTATCTTGTAAATCTTAGTCAAGATATCAATAATTATCAGGGTTGATTGTGAAAAGTAAAAGAACATGAAATAAGTACTTGTTTTGCAGTAATGGGGAACAGGTTGAGGTTCTGGAGATGCTCCATCTTCTAAATCTCTGCTTTCCTACTGTCTTCTTCTTCAAGCACGCAAGGTTCCTTCCATGGCAAGCTGTATGCAAGGGTTTCACCGTTGTCAGTGGCTACCTCCCATCCTCTCAGTGGAAATGTTCAACGCACCCTGTCACGGCACGGCTATCCATCTGTCGGTTCTCAATCAGGCCGGAATAGAATCCAGTGATTCTTTTGCGTCTGTCACTAACGCCCCGCCCTCAGGAGTTTGAAGCTCGTCACAGTCATTCAATCATTGAATCCTACTCAGAATACCACAGACAAGGTTTAGACCTTCCGGATTCTCTTGAATGCCGCCATCAATTCTAGCTTATACCACGAAGATTCTGATTAAGGAATCCAAGAGATATCTACTCAATCTAAAGTAGAACGGAGGTGGTTGTCAGGCACGCGTTCATAGTTGAGAATATGATGAGTGTCACGGATCATCACATTCATCCGGGTTAAGAACAAGTGATATCTTAGAACGGAAGCAAGCATGATTGAATAAGAAACAGTAGTAATTGCATTAATCCATCAAGACACAGCAGAGCTCCTCAACCCCAACCATGGGGTTTAGAGACGCATGCCATAGGAAGTACACAAAGAAACGTGTAAAGTGTCATGAGGTACAGATACAATGTCAAAAGATCCTATTAATAGTGAACTAGTAACCTAGGGTATACAGAAATGAGTAAATGACGTAAAAATCCACTTCTGGGTCCACTTAGTGTGTGCTTGGGCTGAGCATTGAAGCTTTCATGTGTAGAGACTTTTTCTGGAGTTAAACGCCAGCTTTTATACCAGTTTGGGCGTTTAACTCCAATTTTTATGCCAGTTCCAGCGTTAAACGCTGGGAATTCTGAAGCTGATTTGTAATGCCGGTTTGGGCCATCAAATCTCGGGCAAAGTATGGACTATTATACATTGCTGGAAAGCCCAGGATGTCTACTTTCAAACGCCGTTGAGAGCGCGCCAATTGGGCTTCTGTAGCTCCAGAAAATCCACTTCGAGTGCAGGGAGGTCAGAATCCAACAGCATCTGCAGTCCTTTTCAGCCTCTGAATCAGATTTTTGCTCAGGACCCTCAATTTCAGTCAGAAAATACCTGAAATCACAGAAAAACACATAAACTCATAGTAAAGTCCAGAAAAGTGAATTTTAACTAAAAACTAATAAAAATATAATAAAAACTAATTAAATTATACTAAAAATAATGCCAAAAAGCGTATAAATTATCCGCTCATCACAACACCAAAATTAAATTGTTGCTTGTCCCCAAGCAACTGAAAATCAAAGTAGGATAAAAAGAAGAGAATATACTATAGACTCCAAAATATCAAGGAAACTCAGCTCCAATTAGATGAGCGGGACTAGTAGCTTTTTGCTTCCGAACAGTTTTGGCATCTCACTTTATCCTTTGAGGTTTAGAATGATTGGCATCCATAGGAACTCAGAACTCAGATAGTGTTATTGATTCTCCTAGTTAAGTATGATGATTCTTGAACATAGCTGCTTTCTGAGTCTTGGCTGTGGCCCAAAGCACTCTGTCTTCCAGTATTACCACCGGATACATACATGCCACAGACACATAATTGGGTGAACCTTTTCAGATTGTGACTCAGCTTTGCTAGAGTCCCCAATTAGAGGTGTCCAGGGTTCTTAAGCACACTCTTTTTGCCTTGGATCACAACTTTATTTCTTTTCTATTTTTTTTTGTTTTTTTTTTTTTGAATCACTGCTTTTTCTTGCTTCAAGAATCAATTTGATGATTTTTCAGATCCTCAATAACAGTTCTCCTTTTCCCTCATTCTTTCAAGAGCCAACAATTTTAACATTCTTAAATCAACAAATTCAAAAGACATATGCACTGTTCAAGCATTCATTCAGAAAACAAAAAGTATTGTCACCACATCAAACTAATTCAACTAGTTTCAAAGATGGATTCAAAATCCTGTACTTCTTGTTCTTTGTGATTAAAGCATTTTTCATTTAAGAGAGGTGATGGATTCATAGGACATTCATAGCTTTAAGGCATAGACACTAAGATACTAATGATCATGTAATAAGACACAAACATAGATAAACATAAGCATAAAAATTCGAAAAATAGAAACTAAAGAACAAGGAGATTAAAGAACGGGTCCACCTTAGTGATGGCGGCTTGTTCTTCCTCTTGAAGATCTTATGGAGTGCTTGAGCTCCTCAATGTCTCTTCCTTGCCTTTGTTGCTCCTCTCTCATGATTCTATGATCTTCTTTAATTTCATGGAGGAGGATGGAATGTTCTTGGTGCTTCACCCTTAGTTGTCCCATGTTGGAACTCAATTCTCCTAGGGAGGTATTGATTTGCTCCCAATAGTTTTGTGGAGGAAAGTGCATCCCTTGAGATGAATATCTCCATCTCCCATGGCTCGGAGGTGGAAGCTTTTGCCTTCCCTTTCCTCTTTCTAGAGGTTTCTCCGGCCTTAGGTGCTATAAATGATTATAGAGAAACAAAAAGCAATGCTTTTACCACACCAAACTTAGAAGGTTTGCTCATCCTCGAGCAAAAGAAGAAAGAAGAAAGAGAGTGGTGGGGTAGGTGGGGATCCTGTGGGGTCCACAGATCCTGAGGTGTCAAGGAAAAGTCATTATTACACCAAGTGGCGAGCAAAATTGCTCCCTGTGCCAATTCTGGCGTTAAACGCCGGGCTGGTGCCCAATTCTGGCATTTAACGCCAACTTGGTGCCCATTCCTGGCGTTTAACGCCAGTCTGGTGCCCCTTTCTGGCGTTAAACGCCCAGAATGGTGCCAGACTGGGCGTTAAACGCCCATCTGCTAGCCTTACTGGCGTTTAAACGCCAGCAAGTTCTCCTCTAGGGTGTGCTGTTTTTCTTTCTGTTTTTCTTTCTGTCTTTGCTTTTTCAATTGATTTTGTGACTTGTCATGATCATCAACCTACAGAAAACATAAAATAACAAAGGAAAAATAATAAATATAACATTGGGTTGCCTCCCAACAAGCGCTTCTTTAATGTCAGTAGCTTGACAGTGGGCTCTCATGGGGCCTCACAGATACTCAGAGCCATGTTGAAACTTCCCAACACCAAACTTAGAGTTTGACTGTGGGGGCTCTGTTTGACTCTGTTTTGAGAGAAGCTCTTCATGCTTCCTTTCCATGGTTACAGAAGGGGAACATTGAGTCTTATAGTTTGCACTGTCTGTAAGCCACGGAGCTTCCTGAATAGCAAATAATTGCTCATCCGGAAAGGTTTCAGAGATCTCAATAGGAGGGAGGGATGCTCCTGCTACTGGTTCCATCCGGGACAGGTGATCAGCTACTTGATTTTCTGTCCCTTTTCTGTCTCTTATTTCTATATCAAACTCTTGCAGAAGCAACACCCATCTTATGAGCCTGGGTTTTGAATCCTGCTTTGTGAGTAGATATTTAAGAGTAGCATGGTCAGTGTACACAATCACTTTTGATCCTACTAAATAAGATCTGAACTTGTCAATGGCATAAACCACTGCAAGTAACTCTTTTTCTGTGGTTGTGTAGTTCTTTTGTGCATCATTTAGAATACGGCTGCCATAATGAATGACGTGCAGAAGCTTACCATGCCTTTGTCCCAATACTGCACCAATGGCATGGTCACTGGCATCACACATTAGTTCAAATGGTAATGTCCAGTCTGGTGCAGAGATGACTGGTGCTGTGACCAGCTTAGCTTTTAGGGTCTCAAACGCTTGCAGACACTCCTTATCAAAGATAAATGGCGTGTCAGCAGCTAGCAGATTACTCAGAGGTTTGGCAATTTTTGAAAAATCCTTTATAAACCTTCTGTAGAATCCTGCATGCCCCAGAAAGCTTTTGATTGCCTTAACATTGGTAGGTGGTGGTAATTTTTCAATTACTTCAACTTTAGCTTGATCCACCTCTATTCCTTTATTTGAAATTTTATGCCCAAGGACAACTCCTTCAGTCACCATAAAGTGACATTTTTTCCAGTTTAAAACTAGGTTGGTCTCTTGGCATCTTTTCAGAACAAGTGCTAGATGGTTAAGGCAGGAGCTGAATGAGTCTCCAAATACTGAAAAGTCATCCATGAAGACTTCCAAAAATTTCTCTACCATATCTGAGAAGATAGAGAGCATACACCTCTGAAAGGTTGCAGGTGCATTGCACAGACCAAAAGGCATCCTCCTGTAGGCAAATACTCCAGAAGGACATGTAAATGCTGTTTTCTCTTGGTCCTGAGGATCTACTGCAATTTGGTTGTAACCTGAATAGCCATCCAAAAAACAGTAGTATTCATGACCTGCTAGTCTCTCTAGCATCTGGTCTATGAATGGTAAAGGAAAATGATCCTTTCTGGTGACTGTATTGAGCCTTCTGTAGTCAATACACATGCGCCACCCTGTAACTGTTCTTGTAGGAACTAGTTCATTCTTTTCATTATGAACCACTGTCATGCCTCTCTTCTTAGGGACAACGTGGACAGGGCTCACCCAGGGGCTATCAGAAATAGGATAAATAATCCCAGCCTCTAGTAACTTAGTGACCTCTTTCTGCACCACCTCCTTCATGGCTGGATTTAGCCGCCTTTGTGGTTGAACCACTGGCTTAGCATCATCCTCCAATAGGATCTTGTGCATGCATCTTGCTAGGCTAATACCCTTAAGATCACTTATGAACCACCCAAGAGCTGTCTTGTGTGTCCTTAGCACTTGAATTAGTGCTTCCTCTTCTTGTGGATTTAAAGCAGAGCTTATGATCACTGAAAAAGTGTCACCTTCTCCCAAAAAGGAAAATTTCAGGGATGGTGGTAGTGGCTTGAGCTCGGGTTTAGGAGGCTTATCTTCTTCCTGAGGAATTTTCAGAATTTCTTTTATTTCCTTTAGTTCCTCCAGATCAGGCTGAACATCTTTAAAGATTTCAACTAGCTCTGATTCAAGACTTTCAGTCATATTGACCTCCTCCACCAAAGAGTCAATAATATCAGTGCTCATGCAGTCATTTGATGTGTCTGGATGCTGCATAGCTTTGACAACATTCAACTTGAACTCATCCTCATTGACCCTCAGGGTTAATTCCCCTTTTTGGACGTCAATGAGGGTCCGTCCAGTTGTTAGGAAAGGTCTTCCTAGAATGAGAGTTGCACTCTTGTGCTCCTCCATTTCCAGCACTACAAAGTCAGTGGGAAAGGCAAATGGCCCAACCTTGACAATCATGTCCTCAATTATGCCTGATGGGTATTTAATAGAGCCATCAGCAAGTTGGAGACATATCCTGGTTGGTTTGACTTCTTCAGTCAAGCCAAGCTTTCTGAGAGTGGATGCAGGTATTAGATTGATGCTTGCTCCAAGATCACACAGGGCTGTCTTGGTGCAAGCACCTTCTAATGTGCATGGTATCATAAAGCTTCCTGGATCTTGAAGCTTTTCTGGTAAGCTTTTTAGAATGACTGCACTGCATTCTTCAGTGAGAAATACTTTTTTAGTTTCTCTCCAATCTTTCTTATGACTTAAGATCTCTTTCATGAACTTAGCATAAGAAGGTATTTGCTCAAGTGCCTCTGCAAACGGAATCTTTATTTCAAGAGTCCTTAGATAGTCTGCAAAGCGGGCAAATTGCTTATCCTGTTTCGCTTGGCGGAGTTTCTGAGGATAAGGCATCTTGGCTTTATATTCTTCAACCTTAGTTGCTGCAGGTTTATTCCTTACAGAAGTGGTTGAAGAAGCCTTTTTAGAGGGATTACTGTCAGCACTCTTAGGTGTCTGATCCTCCCTTGGCGTCTGAACGCCAGGATTGGGTAAAGATTGGGCGTTTAACGCCAACTTCTCTCCCTTCTCTGGCGTTTGAACGCCAGAACTGGGCAGGGAATGGGCGTTTAACGCCAGCTTTCCCCCCTTTTCTGGCGTTTGAATGCCAAAAGTGCTCCTCTCTGGGCTCTTACTGTCCTCAGAGGGATTTTGAACAGTGGTTTGGTTATCCTCTGTCAATTGTTCCTCATTTGGCTTTTTGCTACTTTGAGCAGTTTTATTCAATGTCTTCCCACTCCTCAGTTGAACTGCTTGACATTCTTCTGTTATCTGTTTAGATATCTGCTGTTTTGCCTGATTCAATTGCAGTTCTATGTTCTTATTAGCAATTTTAGTTTCTTGGAGCATCTCTTTAAATTCTGCTAACTATTTTGTCATCAGTTGCAATTGTTGATTAAGCTCAATCATCTGTTCTTGAGGATTAGGATCAATGGCTACTGCCATGACTTCCTCTTTTGTAGAGAACTCATTGCTAGAGTATAAATGTTGATTTCTAGCAACAGTGTCTATAAGCTCTTGAGCCTCTTCAATTGTCTTCCTCATGTGTATAGATCCACCAGCTGAGTGGTCTAAAGACATCTGAGCTTTCTCTGTAAGCCCATAGTAGAAGATGTCTAACTGCACCCACTCTGAAAACATTTCAGAGGGGCATTTTCTTAGCATACATCTATACCTCTCCCAGGCATTATAAAGGGATTCATTATCCTCTTGTTTAAAGCCTTGGATGTCCAGCCTTAGCTGTGTCATCCTCTTTGGAGGGTAAAAGTGATTCAGGAATTTGTCTGATAACTGTTTCCATGTCTTTATGCTTGTTGTAGGTTGGTTATTCAACCACCTCTTAGCTTGATCTTTTACAGCAAATGGAAACAGTAATAGTCTGTAGACATCCTGATCCACCTCCTTATCACGTACTGTGTCAGCAATTTGTAAGAACTGTGCCAGAAACTCAGTAGGCTCTTCCTGTAGAAGACCGGAATACTGGCAATTTTGCTGCACTATGATAATGAGTTGAGGATTTAGCTCAAAGCTGCTTGCTTTGATGGGAGGTGTACAGATGCTACTCCCATATGCAGCTGTAATGGGGTTAGCATATGACCCCAGAGTCCTTCTGGACTGCTCAATTCCACTTAGGTCCATGATGGAGAAAGGGAAGTGATATGGATTGCAAGCAGATTAAAAATATTTTTTTTTTGAAAGTGACCGAAAAAAATAAATTAAAATAAATGGAAAATAAAATAAAATTTCAAAAATTTAAAAGAAAATAAGATCAAAGTAAATTGAAAACTGAATCAATTAGTTAATTAAAAAGATTTTGAAATTAGCAATTAAAAAGATATGATTGAAAATTATTTTGAAAAAGATTTGATTTGAATTTTTTTTTTTTTGAAATGAGGAAAGAGAAAAATAACAAAATGACACCAAACTTAAAATTTTTAGAAAAACAGACACAAATTTTCGAAAACTCAAAAGAGAACAAAAAGAAGACACCAAACTTAGAATTTTCAAAGATCAAAAGGGGACTAAGGACATGCAAATTCGAAAAATTAAAAGAAAACAAAAGCATGCAATTGACACCAAACTTAAAATATGAAACTAGACTCAACTAAAAGACTCTAAACCAACAAAAATAAAACAGTCCTAATCTAAGCAACAAGATAAGCCGTCAGTTGTCCAAACTCGAACAATCCCCGGCAACGGCGCCAAAAACTTGGTGCACGAAATTGCAATCACACGTTTGCAACCCCGCACAACTAACCAGCAAGTGCACTGGGTCGTCCAAGTAATACCTTACGTGAGTAAGGGTCGATCCCACGGAGATTGTCGGCTTGAAGCAAGCTATGGTTATCTTGTAAATCTTAGTCAGGATATCAATAATTATCAGGGTTGATTGTGAAAAGTAAAAGAACATGAAATAAGTACTTGTTTTGCAGTAATGGGGAACAGGTTGAGGTTCTGGAGATGCTCCATCTTCTGAATCTCTGCTTTCCTACTGTCTTCTTCTTCAAGCACGCAAGGTTCCTTCCATGGCAAGCTGTATGCAAGGGTTTCACCGTTGTCAGTGGCTACCTCCCATCCTCTCAGTGGAAATGTTCAACGCACCCTGTCACGGCACGGCTATCCATCTGTCGGTTCTCAATCAGGCCGGAATAGAATCCAGTGATTCTTTTGCGTCTGTCACTAACGCCCCGCCCTCAGGAGTTTGAAGCTCGTCACAGTCATTCAATCATTGAATCTTACTCAGAATACCACAGACAAGGTTTAGACCTTCCGGATTCTCTTGAATGCCGCCATCAATTCTAGCTTATACCACGAAGATTCTGATTAAGGAATCCAAGAGATATCTACTCAATCTAAAGTAGAACGGAGGTGGTTGTCAGGCACGCGTTTATAGTTGAGAATATGATGAGTGTCACGGATCATCACATTCATCCGGGTTAAGAACAAGTGATATCTTAGAACGGAGGCAAGCATAATTGAATAAGAAACAGTAGTAATTGCATTAATCCATCAAGACACAGCAGAGCTCCTCAACCCCAACCATGGGGTTTAGAGACTCATGCCGTAGGAAGTACACAAAGAAACGTGTAAAGTGTCATGAGGTACAGATACAATGTCAAAAGATCCTATTAATAGTGAACTAGTAACCTAGGGTATACAGAAATGAGTAAATGATGTAAAAATCCACTTCTGGGTCCACTTAGTGTGTGCTTGGGCTGAGCATTGAAGCTTTCATGTGTAGAGACTTTTTCTGGAGTTAAACGCCAGCTTTTATGCCAGTTTGGGCGTTTAACTCCAATTTTTATGCCAGTTCCAGCGTTAAACGCTGGGAATTCTGAAGCTGATTTGCAACGCCGGTTTGGGCCATCAAATCTCGGGCAAAGTATGGACTATTATACATTGCTGGAAAGCCCAGGATGTCTACTTTCCAACTCCGTTGAGAGAACGCCAATTGGGCTTCTGTAGCTCCAGAAAATCCACTTCGAGTGCAGGGAGGTCAGAATCCAACAGCATCTGTAGTCCTTTTCAGCCTCTGAATCAGATTTTTGCTCAGGACCCTCAATTTCAGTCAGAAAATACCTGAAATCACAGAAAAACACACAAACTCATAGTAAAGTCCAGAAAAGTGAATTTTAACTAAAAACTAATAAAAATATAATAAAAACTAATTAAAATATACTAAAAACAATGCCAAAAAGCGTATAAATTATCCGCTCATCAAAAGGCAAAAGCACAAATCAAAATGGCGTTAAAAAGTCATCCAAACAAACTGTAAAAAGGTTCCCCATCGGAACACTACCTAAAAGGTTGTTGGATTATGACTAAAAAGCCCGAGCAGTGAAGACAAACAAGTCGGAAGAAGGTTGAAAAGTCCTCTCAACAAACTAAAAATGGCAATATCAGACTCGCACAAGGAGAAACTACTCAAGATCGATGGTGCACGAAATTGTGATCAATACTTTTCACAAATCAAATAATCCCCGGTAATGATACCAAAAACTTGGTGTTCAATACCATGGCATAAACACAACTTCGCACAACTAACCAGCAAGTGTACTGGGTCGTCCAAGTAATAAACCTTACGCGAGTAAGGGTCGATCCCACAGAGATTGTTGGTATGAAGCAAGCTATGGTCACCTTGTAAATCTTAGTCAGGCAAACTCAAATGGATATGGTGATGAACGCATAAAAACATAAAGATAAAGATAGAGGTACTTATGTAATTCATTGGTAGGAACTTCAGATAAGCGCATGAAGATGCCTTCCCTTCCGTCTCTCTGCTTTCCTACTGTCTTCATCCAATCCTTCTTACTCCTTTCCATGGCAAGCTTATGTAGGGTTTTACCGTTGTCAGTGGCTACCTCCCATCCTCTCAGTGAAAATGTTCCTATGCTCTGTCACAGCATGGCTAATCATCTGTTCTCGGTCAGGCCGGAATAGAATCCAGCGATTCTTTTGCGTCTGTCACTAACGCCCCGCCTGCTAGGAGTTTGAAGCACGTCACAGTCATTCAATCATTGAATCCTACTCAGAATACCACAGACAAGGTTAGACCTTCCGGATTCTCTTGAATGCCGCCATCAGTTCTAGCCTATACCACGAAGACTCTAATCTCACGGAATGGTTGGCTCGGTTGTCAGGCGAGCACTCGGTTGTCAGGCGATCAACCATGCATCGTGCAATTAGGAATCCAAGAGATATTCACCCAATCGAAAGGTAGAACGGAGGTGGTTGTCAGTCACACGTTCATAGGTGAGAATGATGATGAGTGTCACGGATCATCACATTCATCAAGTTGAAGAACAAGTGATATCTTAGAACAAGAACAAGCGGAATTGAATGGAAGAACAATAGTAATTGCATTAATACTCGAGGTACAGCAGAGCTCCACACCTTAATCTATGGTGTGTAGAAACTCCACCGTTGAAAATACATAAGAACAAGGTCTAGGCATGGCCATGAGGCCAGCCTCCCAATGATCTAAGATAGCATAACAATGAAGATAGCTACCCCTCGATGTCTCAATACAATAGTAAAAGGTCCTACTTATAGAAAACTAGTAGCCTAAGGTTTACAGAAATGAGTAAATGACATAAAAATCCACTTCCGGGCCCACTTGGTGTGTGCTTGGGCTGAGCAATGAAGCATTTTCGTGCAGAGACCTCTCTTGGAGTTAAACGCCAGCTTTTATGCCAGTTTGGGCGTTTAACTCCCATTTTGGTGCCAGTTCCAGCGTTTAACGCTGGGATTTCTGAGGGTGACTTTGAACGCCGGTTTGGGTCATCAAATCTTGGGCAAAGTATGGACTATCATATATTTCTGGAAAGCCCAGGATGTCTACTTTCCAACGCCGTTGAGAGCGCGCCAATTGGGCTTCTGTAGCTCCAGAAAATCCGCTTCGAGTGCAGGGAGGTCAGAATCCAACAGCATCTGCAGTCCTTTTCAGTCTCTGAATCAGATTTTTGCTCAGGTCCCTCAATTTCAGCCAGAAAATACCTGAAATCACAGAAAAACACACAAACTCATAGTAAAGTCCAGAAAAGTGAATTTTAACTAAAAACTAATAAAAATATACTAAAAACTAACTAGATCGTACTAAAAACATACTAAAAACAATGCCAAAAAGTGTACAAATTATCCGCTCATCACAACACCAAACTTAAATTGTTGCTTGTCCTCAAGCAACTGAAAATCAAATAAGATAAAAAGAAGAGAATATGCAATGAATTCCAAAAACATCTATGAAGATCAGTATTAATTAGATGAGCGGGGCTTTTAGCTTTTTGCCTCTGAACAGTTTTGGCATCTCACTCTATCCTTTGAAATTCAGAATGATTGGCTTCTTTAGGAACTTAGAATTCAGATAGTGTTATTGATTCTCCTAGTAGAGTATGATGATTCTTGAACAAAGCTACTTATTGAGTCTTGACTGTGGCCCAAAGCACTCTGTCTTCCAGTATTACCACCGGATACATACATGCCACAGACACATAATTGGGTGAACCTTTTCAGATTGTGACTCAGCTTTGCTAGAGTCCCCAATTAGAGGTGTCCAGGGTTCTTAAGCACACTCTTTTTGCCTTGGATCACAACTTTATTTCTTTTTCTTTCTTTTTCTCCCCTTTTCTCTATTATTTTTTTTTTCGAAATTTTTTTTCTTTTTTTTTTTGCTTTTTCTTGCTTCAAGAATCATTTTTATGATTTTTCAGATCCTCAGTAACATGTCTCCTTTTTCATCATTCTTTCAAGAGCCAACATTCATGAACCACAAATTCAAGATGCATATGCACTGTTTAAGCATACATTCAGAAGACAAAAGTAATGCCACCACATCAAAATAATTAAACTGTTATAAAATTCAAAATTCATGCAATTCTTTTTCTTTTTCAATTAAGCACGTTTTTATTTAAGAGAGGTGATGGATTCATAGGACATTCATAACTTTAAGGCATAGACACTAAGACACTAATGATCACAAGACACAAACATAGATAAACATAAGCATGAAATTCGAAAAACAGAAGAATAAAGAACAAGGAAATCAAGGAACGGGTCCACCTTAGTGATGGCGGCTCTTTCTTCCTCTTGAAGACCCTATGGAGTGCTTGAGCTCCTCAATGTCTCTTCCTTGTCTTTTTTGCTCCTCTCTCATGATTCTTTGATCTTCTCGAATTTCATGGAGGATGATGGAGTGTTCTTGGTGCTCCACCCTTAGTTGTCCCATGTTGGAACTCAATTCTCCTAGGGAGGTGTTTAGTTGCTCCCAATAGTTTTGTGGAGGAAAGTGCATCCCTTGAGGTATCTCAGGGATCTCATGATGAGTGGGGTCTCTTGTGTGCTCCATCCTCTTCTTAGTGATGGGCTTGTCCTCATCAATAGGGATGTCTCCCTCTATGTCAACTTCAACTGAATAACAGAGGTGACAAATGAGGTGAGGAAAGGCTAACCTTGCCAAGGTAGAGGACTTGTCCGCCACCTTATAGAGCTCTTGAGCTATAACCTCATGAACTTCTATTCCTTCTCCAATCATGATGCTATGAATCATGATAGCCCGGTCTATGGTAACTTCGGACCGGTTGCTAGTGGGAATGATTGAGCGTTGGATAAACTCCAACCATCCTCTAGCCACGGGTTTGAGGTCATGCCTTCTCAATTGAACCGACTTCCCTCTTGAATCTCTCTTCCATTGGGCGCCCTCTTCACATATGACTGTGAGGACTTGGTCCAACCTTTGATCAAAGTTGACCCTTCTAGTGTAAGGATGTTCATCTCCTTGCATCATAGGCAAGTTGAATGCCAACCTTACACTTTCCGGACTAAAATCCAAGTATTTCCCCTGAACCATAGTAAGATAATTCTTTGGATTCGGGTTCACACTTTGGTCATGGTTCTTGGTGATCCATGCATTGGCATAGAACTCTTGAACCATCAAGATTCCGACTTGTTGAATGGGGTTGGTAAGAACTTCCCAACCTCTTCTTCGGATCTCATGTTGGATCTCCGGATATTCACCCTTTTTGAGTGAAAAAGGGACCTCGGGGATCACCTTCTTCAAGGCCACAACTTCATAGAAGTGGTCTTGATGCACCCTTGAGATGAATCTCTCCATCTCCCATGACTCGGAGGTGGAAGCTTTTGCCTTCCCTTTCCTCTTTCTAGAGGTTTCTCCGGCCTTGGATGCCATAAACGGTTATGGACAAACAAAAAGCAATGCTTTTACCACACCAAACTTAAAATGTTTGCTCGTCCTCGAGCAAAAGAAGGAAGAAGAGAGGAGAAGAAGAAGAAATGAGGAGAAAGGGAATGGCTTTGTGTTCGGCCAAAAGGGGGGAGAAATGGTGTTTAGGTTGTGTGGAAAGGAAGGAGTGAAGGAGGGTGTATATAGGAGAGGGGGAAGGGTAGGGTTCGGTCATTGGAGGGTGGGTTTGGGTGGGAAAGTGGTTTGAATTTGAATGGTGAGGTAGGTGAGGTTTTATGAAGGATGGATGTGAGTGGTGAAGAGAAAGATGGGATTTGATAGGTGAAGGGTTTTTTTTGGGGAAGAGGTGTTGAGGTGATTGGTGAATGAGTGAAGAAGAGAGAGAGTGGTGGGGTAGGTGGGGATCCTGTGAGGTCCACAGATCCTGAGGTGTCAAGGAAAAGTCATCCCTGCACCAAATGGCAAGCAAAATCTCGTTTTGTGCCAATTCTGGCGTTAAACGCCGGGCTGGTGCCCATTTCTGGCGTTTAACGCCAGCTTCTTGCCCTTCTCTGGCGTTTAACGCCAGTCTGGTGTCCCTTTCTGGCGTTAAACGCCCAGAATGGTGCCAGACTGGGCGTTAAACGCCCAACAGCTAGCCTTACTGGCGTTTAAACGCCAATAGGTGCGTCCTCCAGGGTGTGCTGTTTTTCTTCCTATGTTTCATTCTGTTTTTGCTTTTTTCATTGATTTTGTGACTTCTTATGATCATCAACCTACAAAAAATATAAAATAACAAAAGAAAATAGTTAATTATAAAACATTGGGTTGCCTCCCAACAAGCGCTTCTTTAATGTCATTAGCTTGACAGAGGACTCTTATGGAGCCTCAGAAATGCTCAGAGCTATGTTGGAACCTCCCAACACCAAACTTAGAGTTTGAATGTGGGGGTTCAACACCAAACTTAGAGTTTGGTTGTGGCCTCCCAACACCAAACTTAGAGTTTGACTGTGGGGGCTCTGTTTGGCTCTGTTTTGAGAGAAGCCCTTCATGCTTCCTCTCCATGATGACAGAGGGATATCCTTGGGCCTTAAACACCAAGGATTCTTCATTCACTTGAATGATCAACTCTCCTCTATCAACATCAATCACAGCCCTTGCTGTGGCTAGGAAGGGTCTGCCAAGGATGATGGATTCATCCATGCACTTCTCAGTCTCTAGGACTATGAAATCAGTAGGGATGTAATGGTCTTCAACTTTAACCAAAACATCCTCTACAAGTCCATGGGCTTGTTTTCTTGAGTTGTCTGCCATCTCTAGTGAGATTTTTACAGCTTGTACCTCAGAGATCCCTAACTTCTCCATTACAGAGAGAGGCATGAGGTTTACACTTGACCCTAAGTCACACAAGGCCTTCTTGAAGGTCATGGTGCCTATGGTACAAGGTATTGAAAACTTCCCAGGATCCTGTCTCTTTTGAGGCAGTTTCTGCCTAGACAAGTCATCCAGTTCTTTGGTGAGCAAAGGGGGTTCATCCTCCCAAGTCTCATTTCCAAATAACTTGTCATTTAGCTTCATGATTGCTCCAAGGTATTTAGCAACTTGCTTTTCAGTGGCATACTCATCCTCTTCAGAGGAAGAATACTCATCAGAGCTCATGAATGGCAGAAGTAAGTCCAATGGAATCTCTATGGTCTCAGTTTGAGCCTCAAATTCCCATGGTTCCTCATTGGGGAACTCATTGGAGGCCAGTGGACACCCAGTGAGGCCTTCCTCAGTGGCGTTCACTGCCTCTTCTTCCTCCCAAAATTCGGCCATGTTGATGGCCTTGCACTCTCCTTTTGGATTTTCTTCTGTATTGCTTGGGAGAGTACTAGGAGGGAGTTCAGTAATTTTCTTGCTCAGCTGACCCACTTGTGCCTCCAAATTTCTAATGGAGGATCTTGTTTCAGTCATGAAACTTTGAGTGGTTTTGATCAGATCAGAGACCATGGTTGCTAAGTCAGAGGTATTCTGCTTAGAACTCTCTGTCTGTTGCTGAGAAGATGATGGAAAAGGCTTGCTATTGCTAAACCTGTTTCTTCCACCATTATTATTGTTGAAACCTTGTTGGGGTCTCTGTTGATCCTTCCATGAAAAATTTGGATGATTTCTCCATGAAGGATTATAGGTGTTTCCATAGGGTTCTCCCATGTAATTCACCTCTTCCATTGAAGGGTTCTCAGGATCATAAGCTTCTTCCTCAGATGAAGCCTCCTTAGTACTGCTTGGTGCATTTTGCATTCCAGACAGACTTTGAGAAATCATATTGACTTGTTGAGTCAATATTTTATTCTGAGCCAATATGGCATTCAGAGTGTCAATCTCAAGAATTCCTTTCTTCTGACTAGTCCCATTGTTCACAGGATTTCTTTTAGAAGTGTACATGAATTGGTTATTTGCAACCATTTCAATCAGTTCTTGAGCTTCAGTAGGCGTCTTCTTCAGATGAAGAGATCCTCCTACAGAGCTATCCAAAGACATCTTGGATAGTTCAGAGAGACCATCATAGAAAATACCTATGATGCTCCATTCAGAAAGCATATCAGAAGGACACTTTCTGATTAATTGTTTGTATCTTTCCCAAGCTTCATAGAGGGATTCTCCTTCCTTCTGTCTGAAGGTTTGGACTTCCACTCTAAGCTTACTCAATTTTTGAGGTGGAAAGAACTTTGCCAAGAAGGCATTGACTAGCTTTTCCCAAGAGTCCAGGCTTTCTTTAGGTTGAGAGTCCAACCATGTTCTAGCTCTGTCCCTTACAGCAAAAGGGAATAGCATAAGTCTATAGACCTCAGGGTCAACCCCATTAGTCTTGACAGTGTCACAGATTTGCAAGAACTCAGCTAAGAACTGATGAGGATCTTCCAATGGAAGTCCATGGAACTTGCAATTCTGTTGCATTAGAGAAACTAATTGAGGCTTAAGCTCAAAGTTGTTTGCTCCAATGGCAAGGATAGAGATGCTTCTCCCATAGAAATCGGGAGTAGGTGCAGTAAAGTCACCCAGCACCTTTCTTGCATTGTTGGCATTGTTGTTTTCGGCTGCCATGTGTTCTTCTTCTTTGAAGAATTCGGTCAGGTCCTCTAAAGAGAGTTGTGCTTTGGCTTCTCTTAGCTTTCTCTTCAAGGTCCTTTCAGGTTTAGGATCAGCCTCAACAAGAATGCCTTTGTCTTTGCTCCTGCTCATATGAAAGAGAAGAGAACAAGAAAGTGTGGAATCCTCTATGTCACAGTATAGAGATTCCTTAAAGTGTCAGAGGAAAAGAAGAGTAGAAGACAGAAGTAGAAAATTCGAACGTATCAAAGAAGATGGAGTTCGAATTTTGCATTAAGGGATAGTGTTAGTCCATAAATAGAAGGATGTGAGAAGGAGGGAAGTAATTTTCGAAAATTAAGTAAGAAATTTTGAAAACATTTTGAAAAACACTAATTAATTTTCGAAAACCAAGAGCGGGAAAGAGATCAAGTGATTTTTGAAAAAGATTTTGAAATTAGAAATCAAAAGGATTTGATTGAAAACTATTTTGAAAAAGATGTGGTTAAGAAAATATGATTAGTTTTAAAAAGATGTGATTGAGAAGATATGATTTGAAAAACATTTTAAAAAAAAAAGATTTGATTTTGAAAATTAAAAACTTGACTAACAAGAAAAGATATGATTCAAACATTAAACCTTCCTAAACAGAAAAGGCAACATACTTGAAATGTTGAATCAAATCATTAATTGATAGTAAGTCTCTTTGAAAATGGAAAGAAATTGATTTTGAAAACACATGATTGAAAAGATATGATTTGAAAAAGATTTGATTTTGAAAAACTTTGAAAACCTGAAAAAAAATTGCATTGAAAAACAGAATCTTCCCTCTTGTGCCATCCTGGCGTTAAACGCCCAGAATGGTGCACATTCTGGCATTTAACGCCCAAAATTATACCCTTTTGGGCGTTAAACGCCCAACCAGGTACCCTGGCTGGCGTTTAAACGCCAGTCTGTCCTTCTTCACTGGGCGTTTTGAACGCCCAGCTTTTCTGTGTAATTCCTCTGCTGTATGTTCTGAATCTTTAATTTCTCTGTAGTATTGACTTGAGAAGACACAAATAAAAAATATTTTTGGATTTTTAATAATAAGGAAAAATTAAAATGCAACAAGAATCAAATAACTATGCATGCAAGACACCAAACTTAGCAGTTTGTATACTACTGACACTAATGAGAATGCATATGAGACACATAAAACACCCAAGTCAAGAGAATTCAAAGATCAGAGTAAGAAATCATCAAGAATTATTTGAAGATCCTTAAGAACACATGAATGGATGCATGCAATTGACACCAAACTTAAGATGAGACACTAGACTCAAACAAGAAATTTTTGGATTTTATGAATTTTTTGATTTTTTTGTGTTTTTCGAAAATTAAGTGGAAAAAGATATCAAAATTCTTAATGAGAATTCCAGGAATCATGCAATGTTAGTCTAAAGCTTCAGTCTAAAGGAATTAGACATGGTCAGCCAAGCTTCAGCAGAACATTGCATTCAAGAGCTAAATTGATGAAGATCAATCAGCTTTGGTGATGATAAGAACATCACCTTGAAACACTAGAATTCATTCCTAAGAACTCTGAAGAAAAAATACCTAATCTAAGCAACAAGATGAACCGTCAGTTGTCCAAACTCAACAATCCCCGGCAACGGCGCCAAAAACTTGGTGCACGAAATTGTGATCAATACTTTTCATAAATCAAATAATCCCCGGTAATGATACCAAAAACTTGGTGTTCAATACCATGGCATAAACACAACTTCACACAACTAACCAGCAAGTGTACTGGGTCGTCCAAGTAATAAACCTTACGCGAGTAAGGGTCGATCCCACAGAGATTGTTGGTATGAAGCAAGCTATGGTCACCTTGTAAATCTTAGTCAGGCAAACTCAAATGGATATGGTGATGAACGCATAAAAACATAAAGATAAAGATAGAGGTACTTATGTAATTCATTGGTAGGAACTTCAGATAAGCGCATGAAGATGCCTTCCCTTCCGTCTCTCTGCTTTCCTACTGTCTTCATCCAATCCTTCTTACTCCTTTCCATGGCAAGCTTATGTAGGGTTTCACCGTTGTCAGTGGCTACCTCCCATCCTCTCAGTGAAAATGTTCCTATGCTCTGTCACAGCATGGCTAATCATCTGTCGGTTCTCGGTCAGGCCAGAATAGAATCCAGCGATTCTTTTGCGTCTGTCACTAACGCCCCGCCTGCTAGGAGTTTGAAGCACGTCACAGTCATTCAATCATTGAATCCTACTCAGAATACCACAGACAAGGTTAGACCTTCATTCTCTTGAATGCCGCCATCAGTTCTAGCCTATACCACGAAGACTCTGATCTCACGGAATGGTTGGCTCGGTTGTCAGGCGAGCACTCGGTTGTCAGGCGATCAACCATGCATCGTGCAATCAGGAATCCAAGAGATATTCACCTAATCGAAGGTAGAACGGAGGTGGTTGTCAGTCACACGTTCATAGGTGAGAATGATGATGAGTGTCACGGATCATCACATTCATCAAGTTGAAGAACAAGTGATATCTTAGAACAAGAACAAGCGGAATTGAATGGAAGAACAATAGTAATTGCATTAATACTCGAGGTACAGCAGAGCTCCACACCTTAATCTATGGTGTGTAGAAACTCCACCGTTGAAAATACATAAGAACAAGGTCTAGGCATGGCCATGAGGCCAGCCTCTCAATGATCTAAGATAGCATAACAATGAAGATAGCTACCCCTCGATGTCTCAATACAATAGTAAAAGGTCCTACTTATAGAAAACTAGTAGCCTAAGGTTTACAGAAATGAGTAAATGACATAAAAATCCACTTCCGGGCCCACCTGGTGTGTGCTTGGGCTGAGCAATGAAGCATTTTCATGTAGAGACCTCTCTTGGAGTTAAACGCCAGCTTTTATGCCAATTTGGGCGTTTAACTCCCATTTTGGTGCCAGTTCCAGCGTTTAACGCTGGGATTTCTGAGGGTGACTTTGAACGCCGGTTTGGACCATCAAATCTTGGGCAAAGTATGGACTATCATATATTGCTGGAAAGCCCAGGATGTCTACTTTCCAACGCCGTTGAGAGCGCGCCAATTGGGCTTCTGTAGCTCCAGAAAATCCGCTTCGAGTGCAGGGAGGTCAGAATCCAACAGCATCTGCAGTCCTTTTCAGTCTCTGAATCAGATTTTTGCTCAGGTCCCTCAATTTCAGCCAGAAAATACCTGAAATCGCAGAAAAATACACAAACTCATAGTAAAGTCCAGAAAAGTGAATTTTAACTAAAAACTAATAAAAATATACTAAAAACTAACTAGATCGTACTAAAAACATACTAAAAACAATGCCAAAAAGTGTACAAATTATCCGCTCATCAATCGACCAAAGTCAGGATGCTTGAGCACGACTTCCCCAAAGAGATCGAAGCTCTGAAAGCACGATCTCACGGAAAGGTCCGAACTCAAGCAGGGGCACTGTTCATACATTGGTTTGAGCTATAAAGGACCGGGTTGGCCGACCTCTTGGAAGGTTGACCCATGACCGACCTCTTCACAAAGAGCTCGGCCAAATCACCATAAGAGGCCCAAGCAGGCCCAAACAGAGGAATTCAGTCCAATCTAAAGACAACCAAAGCCTAGGAAGATAAAGGCGGTTCCCCTAAAAAGATAAGATGACTTCACTCAAAGATAAGATAAGATAACTATCTTATCTCCAGAAAGGTCACTCCACACTACTATAAATACACTGGAGCACCCAGGTATAACTCATACTCTGATTCTACAAAAAACCTGCCTAAAGCACATGCTAACTTAAGCATCGGAGTCTCTTGCAGGTGCCACCACCCTCCGATAATCAAGGATCAGCAGCTCCACCAGATCCAACAAGTCGGACAAGACAGCACCAACCACCACCGCAGATCTTGTCCGAGATCGACCTATAGTTTCAAGTAACCCTCGGAACAGTTTTGAACTCAATTTCATATGAAAAGAACTGTGTCTTAAGTTTGATTAAAGAATCCCATTTTTAGAAGTTTTGGTGAATTTACAGTATTTAATTAGATCGGTGAAGAACGATTATTTGGGTCTTTTAAAAATTATTGAACTTAAGAATGAAGTATACTTGTCTAGATAGATGCAGTGGTATGATTTCATTTGCTGTGGGATATAGTGAAGTATAATTGTCTAGGTAGATGCAGTGATGTTATTCTACTTGCTTCGGGATGTAGTAACCTAATAATGATAATGGATCTGAGTTTTAAATACACATGCCTGAGTAGACGTAGTAGAATGATAATGATATTGGATCTGAGTTTCAAATATACATACATTGCCATCAGCATCACCATGTTTACGTTCGTCACCACCGATTTATTCGCCACTACAAACACCCTGAGCCCCACCATTACTAGTAACACATAGTTCAGTTGCACATGAAACATGACTGTCACCAAGGAGCAGTACATCATTGGTTTCGTCACTTTCAAGAACACCCTCAATAAATACAACAAGGTGTTTGTTAAAAGCTCTATGATTTTTTTGAAGTTCATCCTGAGAAGATTTTTGGGGATGAATAGCATTATTTTGACACAAGAGAATTTATGGGGATGAATGGCATTGTTTTGACACTAATGATGAATTTAGGGATTGGTGTGAAAGTGAGGTTGTTAGAGAGGAATGGAATGGAAGGATTTTAGGAAAATAAAAAATAATACCAAAAGGTTGGAAGGATTTGAAAAAATTGAAATAAGAATAGAAAAATTGGGGGTAGAGGATTTGGAAAGGGAGTTGGGAGTTTGGGGGTGATAGTTAATAGAATGAGAGAATGAAAATAGGGTGATTAGGTTAGTTTAGAGGAATAATTTAAAAATTTTGATAGTTTTTTAAAGTTTGAATAGGTTTATCTATCAAAGTTTATCTTAAGTTAGTTTTAATTTTTTTTATGGTAAGATTTATCGGCATCAAAATTTTTTATGGTTAATTTTGGTACTTTACACTATTTTATTTAATAATAGGGGTATTTTATTAATTATTCTTGTTTCAGTCTCGATATTTAGCTTACACCAAACAAAATAAAAAGACACAACTCAGTCTTATACACTACAAATTAAATATAATACAGAAATTTAATGAAGTCTCTATCTCCTAGTCTCTATCTCTCAGTTTTAGTCTCCTTTCCAAACGCAATTTTAGGATCCAGACCTATCCAACCCATATGAAAAAGAAAGAGCAATTATTCAAATCAATCCCTGAGATTTTTAAAACCGGACATTTCAGTTCCAAAAATTTTAAAGCACATAAAATAATCTCCGAAGTTTACCTCTGTATGACAATATAGTCTCTCATCAATTTTTGCTATTAGTCAATAATCTTGACTGCTGACGTAAAAAGTTAACTTACATACGTGGCCATTAAGTATCCACGTGTGTAAAGTGGACAATTCAGTCATTGGACTTATTAACAAAACAATGTCATTTAAAATTCAATCCCATTCCTCTCTTTAAGCATGTTGCAAAGGAAAATGAGAAATCCTAATTCATCCCCTAAAGTTACTTTGTTTCAATGGCCAATAGTAGATAAAGATTAGTCAGTTCTAACTGCTCTAACTGCTGTAGAGGAAAGTCAGCCACAATATCACCAATAACAAGGGATTAAGTAAGGGACAATTTCTGAAGTGTTTTTGTGAGTTATATGTAATTATTGCCAAATCAAACACAAAAGAGAATCTCATAAAGTTATTCTTTGGAGTCTAATATATAAAATAATTAATTCTATTCTATTGTGATTTTACATATGATTTAAATATGTAATGTTTTTGAGTTTTATGTTGCTGCAGAAAAAATAACCTCATTGTAATTTCTTTGCTCGATTTAATACGGTCTTTGACATTAATATGAGAAAGGTACCATGGATGATGTTGTGATGTTGATTATTTGGATGGTGTGGTTGGTGGATTTAAAAAAAAAAATTGATTGAGTAGGAGAGGGTAGTTGTATTAAAACATTCACCAATTACACCATCCAATTAATTATCTTTTTAAGTATATACCCATTTTGGTTCTCAAAAATTTTTAAATTGGATACTTTAGTTTCCAACTAAAATTAATTACTCGATTGGTCCCTAACAATTAACTCCGTTAGTAACTTAGGTCCTTTACTCTATTAATTCTAACGGAGGACAAAATAATCTCTGACAACTTTAACAAGGGACAAAATGGTCCCTGATCTCCTCTATTCAGAAACGACACTGTTCTCTCTCAATTTTCATCATATCTCGCATAACACTAACAGTCTAACACTGTAACTTCAAACTACACAATGCACACTCTATAAATTTAATGTTCACAAGAAAAAAAAACCTCAACTTGTTCTCAACCAATTCATATTCAGAAACCAATGCCTATGTCTCTCAACTAGTTGTGGTCTTCGATAAATCCCATAAATCCAGACAACAAGTCTGATTTGTTAAGACTCATCGTCGTCGTTGCCACCTCCCTCCTCTTCTGCCCTAACATCTCCATGATCACATTGTCCACCACTCCAATCGTTTCTTTTAGCTTCTTCTTCGAACCAATGTTTAGTAATCGCTTCAGTTTCCATATGAGCGGCAACGGCAACATTGCTCGTTGTAATAGCTTGGATGCGAGGTCGAAACTGTCTGCCAACTTGGACTCCGGGAAAAAAGGAATGAAGTACTCGGTGTCTATTTCAAATGAAAATTTGCATATGATGTCGAAGGATAATCTTCTCATAATGTTCTAATGTCTAACAATCTATATTACTTGTCGGAGAGTGGAGAAAGGTGTGCCCTTGGAGTAGTTGTGGAACTTGATCTTGAGGATGTCGTAGACGTTGTCGGGGGTTGGAGGTGATGTTATCAAAGACGTGAAAGTGTATGCTTTTGGTGGGTGAAGTACAGAGGAAGTAGATGTACCCGTCACAAAGATTTAGGAAGTGTGTGGTCCATGACATGTTGAGATAGGTACGACACGTGTGACAATTACACCATGGCTTAATCTTGGAGTTAAAGAGGAAGAAGGAAAAGATGGAAAAGAAGACTGTGAATGTGAAGAATGAGAGTATGAATGTTAGGGTATGCGAGATATGATAAAAATTGGGGAAGAACATTGTCGTTTTTGAATAAAGGGGTCAGGGATCATTTTGTCTCTTGTTAGAGTTGTTAGGGATCATTTTGTCCCATATTAGAGTTTTCAGGGACCATTTTGTCTTCTGTTAGAGTGGATGGAGCCAAGGACCTAAGTGACTGACGGAATTAATTGTTAGGGACCAATCGAGTAATTAATTTTAGTTTGGGACTAAAATATTTTATTTAAAATTCTTTGAAGACCAAAATAGACAAATACTCTATCTTTTTTTATATATATGAATTTAATTTTTATGTATAGATAATATTTTATAAATTTATATAATTATAACTATCTATTTAAATAATTATTTACGTAGTTAATATAAAAATAATTAATTTTTATTAATATAACAAATTAACAATTACACATTATGTAATTGAATGTAGTGTCAAAATTAAATTCTATTTATATGCAGTAAGTTAATAACGTTGGAGCTTTTGAAATTTTAGCTGTTATTCCTGCGGCGTTTTGATGGACGCTCTTGCTTCTCCCCGCCACCGCTCCACAATTGAAATTCCCAGCGCAGAACACAATAGCGAGAATCAGAAGGACACCGATTGCTCGAGTCCTATGCCTGAGATCGTGAATTGCGCCTCGGAAGTAGCAGAACCGATTAACAGATGCGAGAACGGAACCCTAATGAAGAGAAGGGCCAGCCTTGGTGATTCCGAAGCGACGTCGTCGACGAGTTCCGTGCGGAAAACGAAACGCAAGGGGGTGGCGTTCAAACGACGGAACTCTAGAGTCGCCGTTGCTCGCCGGAAAAGGGGTAATGTGGACGAAATTGGCCTTCCTCTTGGAATGTCGTTTGCCGCCGTTATGGCTCAGGTGAATAATGAAATTCCCTTCAACCTTATTTCTGTTTTGAATCATTTTCAAGTACCTTGTTTCTCTTTGCTGATAAAAATGAAGACTTGTATTTCTGTTCAATTGTTACAAACTAAAAAGATCAAGTTTTTAATTCTCTGAGGTACTGCTTTTTTTTTCTCATATAATTATTTGTCTTCGGCAATTATTGTTTAATACCAACTCTTATAAATGTGCTTGTTTTCTTTCATAGTGCTTTAACTTCGTCAATTATTGATTAATCTTGTGCTTCTTTTCTTTTTCTCTTTTCTTTTCTTTTTGGTTTAGGTTCTGTATAGAAGAGATGCAGCAGCTGAAAGCATGTCGCCCACTCATCTTTCGTCGGTAATTTCCTCTCTCTATATCTATTTCTTGATGCAAACTTAAATAAAATTCAATTGGTATATGCGACCAGAGACTACGGTATATCATTTATAAAGGATTTCCAACAGATGAATCATTCAATTATCTGTTACAATTGTGATATCTTTGGAAAATTAAGTAATGGAATTTATATTACTGAAATCATGTAGGTGATGATGCATGTGTTTTTTATTGGCTAAACCTTACACGCTTTATTGGCATTGCTGATAACTTCATTTTCTGCCTTAACCAATTTCATTGTTCAATTACGTTGTAGATGTGCACCTCAGCTATCAGAGAATCGCTAGCCAATGTAAGCCAGGCAACAATTGCTGATTCATCCTTGATTGCGGTTTTTCTACGTTTCAATAGCAGTTCATATCAACAGTAAGCAAAGTCCATTTTGCTCAAGCGAATTTTTTGGGTCACTTGTTGTGACTATTGCATATTGTCCCACAGGTTTTCGGAGACAAGCTGGATGGCCTGACGAGGAATTTTGAGCAGTCTTTTGGTAGCACATTGAGTACACTTAGATTAATTTATGAATCATCTACAAACAATGAAGGGAATAAAGTTAATGATATGAAGAAGGAAATTCCAAATCCTAAATTGAGTCTTGACAAAAAGGATTTCTCAAGAGATATTGTCATTGAAGATGGAAATTCTGGGGCAGCATCTCCTACTGAATATGTTAATCGCAATGGGATGAAGGAGAACATTCATGTGGATTCAGTTAGTCGTCATATGGATCCAGTTGATCGTGGTCTGATTTTGCATGGGCAACAAAATCAGTTGATATCTTTTTCTCGAAGCTCTTCTGGGTCAGTAATTGATAATCCTATCGTCAGTGTTTTTGAGAAATCTATTGTAGAGCAGTCTCGTTCTAATGACCTCAAGGAAATAGAACTTGGCTTTACAATGAGAAAATTGAAATTGAAAGAGGCACAGTTGTCTCTCAACATGGATTCGAATAACCTAGAAAGATCTAAGTTAGCCATGGGAGCATCAAAGGTGTCTTTCAAAGTTGAAAAGTTTAAGAACCAGTTAGAAGATACAAAATATGGAGAGCTGAGTAAAAAGTGCATAGATTGTCTTATTGCTGGTCTGTTTCTTATGTCATCTTCACTGCTGTATGGTGCTTATGTATACTCCTATGAAAGGATTGTTGAGGTCACCGAATCATGTTCGCCATCAACTGAGGTACGCATAATCTTTCTTCTCAACATTTTGGTTCAGTGCGGTTGAAGCTACTTTGTCATGCTTTTTTCACGAAATGATGATAATCCTTTTCTTGTTTTAAGGACCAGATAGTAATTTTATGGATAATGGAATCTGAGAAATACTTTTTAACTAAATTTACAGAGTGAAAAATAACTGAAACTCCAATAGGAAGGATATCATTGAAAGTTTATTTACAAAAAAGGAAAAAAATCATCAAACTTTGTGATTAAGGTTTATGTGTCTAATTGCAAGTGCTTATGTCATTGCTTGGGGTTAAAAATTGATCATCATTTTCCTTGTTATAAGATTTAAGATTTAAGATGAGTAAAATAAAGGATGCAATCATGGCATTCCTACAGCAATCTAAGCTGTATACTATTCTAGCTCTGTCTTGGCTTAATTTGCAAATACTAATGCCACTTTTTCCTCCCAATTTTAGGACTCTTCCTCTTGGTGGACTCCCAAATCAGTGTCCTATTTCAATTCAAGGTTGAATATTTTGTGGTGTCAAGTTCAAGTTATGAGCCGAATGATATTTGGTGTCTTGATGATATTTGCAATTGCATATTTGCTCCTCATGAGGTCAACAACATCATCACAGAATATGCCAGTTACTTTCATCCTTTTGATGTTAGGAGTTGGTTGCGGATATTGTGGCAAGCTGTGTGTAGATACATTGGGAGGGAATGGTTATGTGTGGCTCTTATATTGGGAGACGCTGTGCTTGCTGCATTTCTTCTGTATTGGCTTCACATCCGTTTTCTACCAAGTCCTTTATGGACCCGTTACGCCAGCACAAACATTTAAGGAGAATCCCATTATCCGGTACTGGATTCGCCGATTTCTGTTCTATGCTACTTTGCTCGCGTTTCTTCCGTTGCTTTGTGGTCTCACGCCTTTTGCAAGCCTATCAGAATGGAAAGACCATTTATTATTGAAGGTGTCAGATTTTAGCGAAATCGATTCCTAAATCCTTCCTCTTTACACCTTGTGCCTTACTATGAGATGCCTATAGAATGTGGTAAACCAACAAGCCAAGCTCCATGTATTTATTGTATTTGTGTCCATATTTTACCTTTTTGCCTGAGTAATGAGTATGCTTTGCTTGTGGTAAGTGAACAAGCCAAGTCGTGTTATGCTAATTATTCCCCGTACAGTGTAATATTGTAAGTTATGCAATGAGTATTGCATTTGGCAGCCATGTTTTGAATTGGATAAATTGATCCTTGTTTTGTAATTTAAGTATAAGAATACAGGAATACGATATAGTACGGGTGTTGCAAGGTAGAACAAATAAGTATGCTTAATTGCATAAATCAAAATAGAAATATTTAAGTTAAATTTAAATTGTTCTACGGAATTATGAAGTTCTCAAATCATTTTTGGTATTAAGTTTACGTGAATCAATCATATGAAAAAGTGAAAATAATGGGAAAAAATAAAGTGATTAGGGAGTAGGACCTGTCGAAATATTATATTGACTAAATTTTTGAATTGGTCCTCAAATATGTTTTTGATTTGCCATTTTAATCTTTTAATTTGTTTTATACTTTATTAGTCGATTACTTTCTGATCTAGCTAGGAAAATATATCATTGCACCTTAAAGAATCAGTCTAAACATCCAAGGTTTGGTCGAAGTATTTTATGGAGTTGAAGTATTTTATGGAGTTGATGAGAAGCTGATGACCCGTCATTTTAAATAATTTTTAAAATTTTTTTCTATGTTTTTTTAGATTTTAATTAATTTTTTTATATTTTTAAGTAAAATTTTATAAATAATCAAGTATTTAGAATTATATTAATATTTTTGTGTTTTCAACAGTTTTTGTATCAAAATAACAAAAAATTAAAAGTCTTTTTAACAAACAAAAAAAAAAATACAAAACCAGTTCAAGAAGGTTCATCCGGACTTAAAACACATAAAAATCGGATGCCCAACGACTTATCTTGCAAGTCCGGCAGCTCTCTACGCCCAGCAGCCTTCCTCCAATTTGCACACAAGCCCGGCATCCTTGGTGCAAGTAGGCCCACGCCTAAATTTTCTCACTCCAAGTCTGGCGTTCAACTTCTCAACTCCCAAGATGCAACACTTAAAGCCAAAATTTAATTATACAATTTATAAGAAGCCTTAATCTCATCGGAAGATTCAAGATTCAAGATATTGGTTAGCATTAATTCCTTTTAGAAAAATAAAGATTCAGTTGTTAGGATTTATTTTTAGATTAGATTTAAATTGTTGTTAAGATTTGATTTGAATTTAAGTAGGTAATTATCTTATTTTCAGTTTTTAAATTTGAATTTAAATAGAACTTAGTATATAAATAAGTGAACAAGGTTCACAAGAGAGAAGAATCTTGAGAAGGATCTTCGGATCCCAATCCATCGGATCAAACATCTCTCTCATTATTAAAATTAATTTCTTTTTCTATCATGAGTCACTAAACCTCCCCTGTTGAAAGGTTAGGAATTCTGTTTGGTTTTAGGATTAATAATATAGGTATTTTCTTTATTTTAATTCATGCTTCTTTACTTTTTCAAGATTGAGTTTTTTTCTTCATCACTAAAGGTTAGAACTATTGGAAAATTTACTAATTTTGTCTTGAATTTTAATTTTACATTTAAAAATTTAATTTTAGAATTAGCTTAAAACTCATCTCACAATCTTCATTTATCTAGAGCTAGTTCGAATAAGTAATATATAATTCGGCTAGGGATAGTTATTGAAGATTGTATGGCTTAAAATCGATTTCGTTCTTCACCTCTTCCCTCGATTAGTTGACCAAGCGATTGACGATTAATTAAGTTTAGAGAAACTAAATCACCAAAAGATTGGGATTTGATTATAAATGATTTGCTTTGAAAAGATTTTTTGCATGAATTAAATAAGAAAGTAGAAGCATTGTTCTTCCAAGAATCAAACATCTTCGAAGTCTTCAACACTCTCATCTATTGATTTTCTTCCAACTTCAAGCATTCTCCCAAGTTTCTTCTTCTATTTCTTCTTTTATTAAATATCCACAATTCAAAATCTAAGGTTAGATTGATCTAATTAGATATTTAATTAGACGTTACTTGCCTTAATCCGTTAATCCTCGTGGGAATGATATCCACTCGTTGTGGTATTACTTAAACAATCCAGAGCACTTGCTAATATCTGTGAGTTTTAATTTTCGCTTATAAAGTTTTTGACGCCGTTGACGGGAATTAATTGAGATTGACAACATACGTCTAGTTAAATCCTAACTTAGATCTTGTTTATTTTATTTTCTGTTATGTTCTTTTATTTTATTTTCTTTTTTGTTTAAATTCTTCTCTTCTTTTTTTATTCTTTCTTTTATTCCACAAGATACGTTTGATCTTTTCTTCTTGTGTATTTAAGAAAATGTTAAATGCTATAGAGAAAATTCTATCAAACAATAAACTCATGATTCAACAACTTTTTTTACTCATAAAACAAGTGGAACAAACGTAGTATAAGCCATTAAGATATTTTTCAAAGCCAATAAATTACTCATCTAAATGGTAAAATCACCCCAATCTTGGTTGGAAAATCAAAGACAAGGAACTTTAACCCAATGCAATCCTACAATCCTCAAAACCTTCGTCTTTTGAGATTGTCGTAGAAAATTTGTGTCAAATCACCTCGTTTGTTTAAGAAGCTTCCGTCTCATCTCTTAAGAGTGTCGTGAAAAGACTGTCCCACACCACTGTCTTCTTCATGCAACAAACTCAAAGTTTGATGGAAAAAATAAGAGCAAATTTAAAAAATCAAGAAATTTTAATAAAGAATTTAGAGGTGTACGTGAAACATGTTGTCCAACAATTGGTAGAGAAACAAAAATATTTCCTCCAAAATAAAACAATGTTAAATCCCACGGAAGATTTTAAGAAAATCAATATAAGGGTCTATATCTCAGTAAAATAGAAGAAAGCACAAAGAGTAATTTGATTAATTCATTAAATCAAGAAGCCGTTAATAAAAGAGTCCTTAAGAAAAATTCACATTCAAAATTTAAAGAAAGGAAAGAGCCAAAAGATGAATTGGTGAAGAGAATAACTCTCACCATGTGCATGCACAAAATTTTACTGGAAGAAGATTCTAAACCTATGGTGCAATAAAAAGGCTTAATCCAACAATAAAAAAAATTGTTCACAAAGAGATAATAAAGTTGTAGAAGACAATCCAATTAATGAGTATTCTTTCCTTCTCTTTTTATTAAAGTGTTTTTTTTAATTAATTAGACAAAAAAATTGTCTTTTTCTTTTCTTTTTTATTTAAGCATCCTATAGTTGCATTTTTTTCAATTTTTTTGCATTTTTTATTATATATATATATATATATATATATATATATATATATATATTATTAGATTATGCTGTCTACTCATAACTTTTATTTATTGATTTTAATTTTTAAAACTAATTTTTAAAAATTTTTGTTTTATAACTACTATCATTATTTATCTTCTCAAAGACCACTCTGCATGCATATATATCAGCTTTCTCGATATTATTCTTCTTTATCTCTGTTGTCATATTTCACATGCAAACATGCATCCACGCACTACAGAATACACACATTCCACATTCACTTCATTACACGTTTATCTCTTTTTCTCTATCCACTTTTCACTTTACAACATATTTCACCCTCTCCTCACTTATACATCCGAACTTAGAGAATTAGTTAAATTCTATATTTGGTATTGAAAGTAGTTAGGAGAACTTATTTTGTATTTATTAAGATATTGTTTTAGGGAACTAATATGTCTCGATTTAAGAAAAAGACAATGAAAACAAATAAAAATGTGATAAATTTGAATTATATTTTTCTGATAGTTAGTTAGATATTTCTTTCTACTTTTTCTTTTCTTTATATATTTTATTTTCAAATTAATTTCCAAAAAAAGGGACGTCCAATCGTTTTCAAAATTTTAGTAATTCATCCTTTAATTTTTTTTACTTCCATCACATTATGTTTTCTTTAAAAATTTTCTCCTTGTTTTTCTTTTCTTTTCTATGGTATCAAATTTTTTTTAGTTGTTCCTTTGATCAGTTGTATATATTTTAATAAAAGAAATTGAATAATGAATTCAAAACAAAAGTGGTGGCGTTCAAAAGGATGCCGTTATATTTGATGAACTTAAGATATTTGAATCTTGTGAAAATAAAAGGGAAATCTCCAAAAATAAGACTCTGGAACAAATATTATAAGAATTTAAATCAATTTTTTGAAGTAGTGAAAAAAAAAGTCTAGAAAGATAAAAAATTAAAAGTTATAAGGCTTTAAACACCAATAATTAGAGCTCAATTATGTGTTTGTGATGTTTATGTTTCAGGGAAAGACTTGAGCAAGTAAATTCGATGGATGCCTTATGATTCGGTAACTTAGGCCAACTGACTTGAAATTATCGATTGAAAGCTCATATTCAAGAGTTGTCTTGAAATAAAATATTTAGAGTCCAAAAAGGTTCTAGACATCGATGTATAGATCAACAAATTCCTAGTTATGTGCTTGTAGTGTGATTGTACCAAGAAAAGACTTAGATAATTAGATTTGTAGGGTGCTTTATCACCCGATAACTTGGATCAACTGGTCCGAGATTATTGATTGAAAGTCCATTAAGAACTGCCTTGTGACAGATTACTTAGAGTCAAAAGTCTCAAAGATCTTTCCCTAAATTAAATGTGAAATAACTGCCTTCAAGTCATATAAGCCCAAAAAATTATTCATAATACAATTCGGATCTAAGGTCTTGAAAATTCTCAAGTATGCAAGATTAATTAAAGATAAGAGAAGCCGAATATAATCACAAGGATTATTATAAATCTCACTTTCATTTTTAAAAATAAAATAATTTTGTACCCTCTTCAATTCTTTTCACTTAAAATAAACTCTATCTACTTTTCTTTTTACTTGAGTACAAACAAAATTTTAAACTTGATATTGTGATGACATGGCATTTTAAGCAATTTTTAGGATTTCTTTTTATTTGTTTTCTTATATTTTTATCAAATTTCTTATATTTTTTAGTGAAATTTCATAAATAATCCAGTATTTAGAGTTGTGAAAGTATTTTTGTGTTTTCATGAGTTTTTATTCTAAAATAAACAAGAATTAAAACCCTTTTAACAAGAAATAAAAAACCAGTTGAAGAAGGCCCAACCAAATCCAAAAGGCATAAAAATTTGACACCCAACTTTTAGCATGGAGTCCCGATGGCCCACCTTGCAAGTCCAATGGCTAGCTCTCTATGCCCAGTGGCCCTCCTCCAATTTGCACGCAAGCCCGGCATCCAACCACACAAGCCCAGCATCCCTTGGTGCAAGTAGGCCCACGCCCAAATTTTTTCACTCCAAACCGGACGTTCAATACTTTTCAACTTTCAGGATGCAACACTTAAGGCTCAAATTCAATTATACAATTGATGAAAAGTCTTAATCTCATCTGAAGATTCAAGAGATTAGTTATCATTTACTCATTCTAAAAAAATAAATATTTGGTTGTTAAAATTTGTTTTTAAATTATATTTGAATTATTGTTAAGATTTGATTTGAATTTAAGTATATAATTATCTTATTTTTTCTAAAGATAAGATTATAGTTAGTTTTTGAATTTGAATTTTATATAGAACTTAAGATATAAATAAGTGAATAAGATTCACAAGAGAAAAAAATCTAGAAGAGAATCTTTGAATTCCAATCCATTAGATCGCACGTCTCTCTCATCATTAAGATTAGTTTCTTTTTTTATAATGAGTCACTAAACATCTCCTCTGTTAAAAGTTAAAAGCTCCATTTGATTTTAGGACTAATAATATAGGATCCGAATCTTCTAAAGTTGTATTGTCACTTTAGAGAAAAATGTATTTCATTAATCACCATTAAATTAAGATAGTGGAGCTCACAGATAATAAATGCTACAAATTCAAAATGATTAAAGTATCACTTTACTACTTTCCTAACATTGTCACTTTAGAGGATCTTTTTTCAATAATATAAGTATTTTTTTATTTTAATTCATGTTTCTTTATTTTTTTAAGATTAAGTTTTGTTCTTTATCACTAAAGGTTAGAACTATTGAAAAATATTCTAATTTTGTCTTAGATTCTGATTTTATATTTGAGAAAATTAATTTCAAAATTAGCTTAAAACTCATCTCACAATCTTCACTTATCTAGAGCTAGTTTAAATAAGTGACATATAATTCGACTAGTGATAGTTCTTGAAGATTCTGTAGCTTAAAATTGAAACCCTTCTTCACGTCGTCTCTTGATTAGTTGACCAAGGAATTGGCGATTAATTGAGTTTAGAAAAATTAAATCGCCAACGGATTAAGGTTTAATTATAACTGATTTGCTGTAAAAAGATTTTTTGCATAAATTAAATAAAAAAACATAAGTATTGTTCTTTTAAAAATCAAATATCTCCAAAACCTTCTACATTTTTATCTATTGATTTTTTTTCCAACTTTAAGTATTTTCTCAAGTCTCTTCTTTTATTTCTTCTTTTATTCAAGATTCACAATTTGATCGATCTAATTAGATATTTAATTAGACGTTGTTGCCCTTAATCCGTCAATTCTTATATACCGTAATATTATTTGAACGATCCAATACACTCAGCAGTACGTTTGAGTTTTAATTTTCGCTCATCATTCAAATAAGGCGGCAATTGTTTCCAATTTGTTGAATTGTGTCCCACATATGCCACATGAAAACTCTACCATGCTATACCATTATTCTTGACTCTCAAATACTCACTAAATGATCCTCATTCATGCACTGATGTTTGGTCCATCAATCAATGATTCAAATGGGTGTCCCCACGGATGGTCATAATCCCAGCATATCTTAGTAGTGGAAATATATGACACAATGATGACTGCATTACCCATTAAATGCAAATGTTACTAAAGTATTCATAGTTAAAAATTTGCAAGTTGAAGAAAAACTTTCTGAAATAGACTAATAGTTGATTTGTTAAGATGCTAGCCAATTGGCTAGCCACAGCTGTTATTTAACATGGTAGTAGTGATACTAATTCCTTAGTCATAACAATATGGGGTTTGATATTGTAACATAAATCATGGTGCAGCTTCCAACAAAACTACCTTGGAGGAAGAAGCTTTGCCTGAAAACTGATGTACCATAGATAAGAATTCACCAAAACGAAATTGCAGATTAATTTAAACGAAAGGTTTTTGTGTGTGCGTGTAAACGTACAAGTTTCATGTGCTGAAAGTGAAAAGTGAAAAGAACACCTAACTGCTGCTTCATCATTATGGACAGACAAAGACTATTGAATTCATAGTTTCACCGCCTCCAATATCTCTGTCTCCATCCTTCTTAATTTTTTCTGTTTGCTACTTCTGCCTTCTTGGTCCCTCTTCATCAATGCTAAAAACGATTTCTTCTTTAAAAATTTAGTATATTATTATGTCAATATATTTGAAAATAGACATACAGAATAATGCATATTAAATATTATTGGCATATATGGTATGGGAACCTAATAAGCCAAGAATAAGGATAGAAAGTGATAATTATACGTTGAGGAAATCCAGATTCACCAAACGGTAGGTGGCTGGCAATGTTCAAAAAGAAGGGCAGTTTATAGAGGTATACCACATGGGCATGTTCTGTTTACCCAGCTATGTCTCTACTCTCTAGGAATAAAGAATCTTCAATGTAGTAGTTTAACTATTTTGACTTTGGTCACTTCAATTTGGAGTTTTAATAGGGGTGGCCTGTGGCCTACTATTTTGTATATATAATCCACAATGATGGTCTCTGAAGTCAGTGATTTTGCAAGCTGAATATAGTTGTATAAATTGGATGAATATCAATTTCCAGAAGTATGTCGGCGACTGATTATGATAACTTTCTTATTTAATTTAAATTTTTTATATAGTACTAGTACTTCCGAGAAGACATGCAATATAATACAACAGTCAAAGCCAAAGGGACAAGTTCATTAATTCCAAGGTAACGATAATGTAATATAATGCAACTCTTTTTTTTTTTTTTTTGTGGACAATTATTGAACTCCTGAAGTTAGTAAAATAGAAATTCGCCAACTCGTTAAACTACGTTAGAATGGGAAATTACGAAGACATTCCGATACTTAATTTGTGTACAATATGTTTTATGATAACCAGATTTATCATTTTCGATAGTGTTTTCTCCCTCTTTTACCGGAATAACAGCTTTACACCTTAATATATGTTATCATTTCATTCATTTCACCGTTGTGCATACTCTTGAATATTTCAAGTAATGCTTACTGGCTCAGAATTATTTCCACGTGTATCCTTTGGTCTTAATTTGAGGGACTGAGGTATGAAGAATCCAAGGTTCAGTGGATCCTTAATCCCTTCTTCCTTTCTTGTGTCTTCACAAACTCATGTTCATAGCGATTCCTAGGCTTCTTTATGTCATTTACTCTTGAAATTGGACTTAATCCGAGAGAGAAAGCAGTTTTATTAAAATCTGGTCAGCACTTAACTAGCAAAAGAAAAGTAAGCAATCTTATACCATTAAATATAATCTTACACTATTAAAAATATTAAGGATGACTAATTGCCTCCTAACACTACTCTATACAGAATAGTGCTCCATACTGGATTTCCACTGAGCTTGGGCACTTCTCTTGATCAATAATCTTGTTTAAAGAGGAAAAATTTGGTTTGGATACCATGTTATACTAACGTGAGTTACAAATTTATGCATTGAGTAAAAATGTTGTCCAAGAAAACAGAATATGTATACACAAATTCTTAGCTAACTGCAATTTGCATTTTGAGAGAAGTGATAAACTTCACTTAATTTGAAAGACATTTTGCAGTGCTGCATATATAAGCTAAATAAACTTATTTATTATCCTTTACAATTACGAAAATGCTGAGATTCAGAAAAAAGCTGCAAGAGTACACAGTAGAACACAAGGACAACACAGTCAATGAACCAAAGTGTATTTATTATCCAACTTTTTAAGGTAAAGAGTTGGTGTAGACATAGTCTTCATTCTCCAAAATAGCATCTTGAGACCCATCATCATTTCCTTCCTTGCACTCAAGATCACAACCACCTCTTCTCTGCATCATAATGTAACAATTTATAATTCAGTCAACCATGAAAACTTTGAATCTGAACCAATCCAAATCCAATATTCACAAGTCAAAAACACTCCAAAGAAGTTTCAACAGATAAATAAACAGAGAAGGTTTAAACTCACAATAGTTGCAGAACCTCCAGAACCACTACCAACAACAACAACTTCACTGTTAACTGCTTCTTCACCTTGAACAACACAGATCATCCCATTCATGATGATCAAAATCAGAAAGAGAAACAAAGATGATTTGGAGGGCCTCATCAGTAAAGAACCAATATGAACTTTATATCAAAGAGTAGAGCACGGACTATATATATAATGTTATGTATTAATGTTAATTATGTGAAGTATATTATATATAGTTTTGAATTAGAGAGTGTTGAGGTTGATGCTTGACCTGTCCCCGGATTCCCAAGCAGAAAGCTCTTAAACCAAGAGCTAGGTTGGCCAATCTTGGAGGTTTCTCAATTGAAAAGCTTTGTTTATTAAAGAGAACCAAAAGAGAGGGACAAGAGTCTCAAGACTATACTAAATTACTAACTTGAAAGTTAGAACCCCTGCAGGTGCACACAGACACTATGATCCAAAATCCTCAAATAATATATTTTGTTGGTTTTTTTTTTTTTTTTTACAATTAATTGTATAGTATATCATATTAGAAGAGATGGTTACATACGCAACAGTGCAACACAACAATCTTTGCTATCTGGAGAAATTTATGATAAAATCCAAAATTATTATAATGAATATAATATAATATTAGAGAAGAATTTGTTGGAGTCTCCTTTGGTTAAAGTCTTAAACTCTTAAAAATTGAAAGCAAAGGTAATTCAATTATTTAGTTCACCAAGCAAATAAAGTTACTACTTATGCATAAACAGAGTATCTCCAAATAACAGTATAAAATCAAAGCACCCCCTGGCCCTAAGAGAAATCATGTGATGTTAAGCAAAAATAGTTGTCCGTCCTGTAGTCCCAAATGTGATGTTAACTCTTAAGCTAAAAAATCTGATTGCTGCAGCAGAAAATCCGCTCTACTATTTGGGCTTTTGTTGCCCATGGGCCTATAGTAAATTACTGGCTTATATTTTTGTACAATTAATTTATTTATTTAATAATAATGGAAGCAATTAATCGGAAGGAGCAAAGTACTAATGTCTAATTTTAATACAGTATTAGTAGTAAATGAGTATTGTGATGCATTGAATGAGAATGAGAATGGGATGAGTGATGATTTGAATAAAGTGGAGAAGCATAGGTCAAAACAAGATACCATGTATATGGGGTAGGGGGGTAAGTAATGAAGAAGAATGGGAACAAGAGCTTGTGATTTGAATTGAGATTATGCTGTTGCGTGGGCTGCACCATTCATTCATTCATTAATTCTTCCAAATTGCAGCCTCAGAGACATACTCTTCTTTTCATTCTCTGCTTGTCTACTCTGCTGCCTTACGCCCTACCTCTACTTCACGCCGTTTCCTTTCTTTCGTTGCTTTTACTCTCTCTCTCTCTCTCGCAAAATATAGATAAGTAGCTACTTCCATGTCAATGTTACAACTAACAAGAGTCTCTACATAAAACAATGATTATTAGAACGTGATAACTTCAATCAAATATATCACATCATATAATCATGTATTTATTCTTAATATTTTGAGTAATTACCCAAATCTTCCAAGAATGTTAGAATTGGACATTCTAGTTCTAAAAAAAATTAATACACAGATTAATTTCCAAGATTTTACTCCAGCTGATAAATCAGTCCTTAGTTCATTTTTCGGCCAGTCTCCAAAAATTTTAAAAACGAACATTTTAGTTCAAAAAAAAAACTAATTTACAAATCAATTCCCAACGTTTCTCTTTATTAGACATAATAGTTCTCTGTCCAAAATAAAATAAAATAAAATAATTATTATTATTATTATTAATTACAAAATAATAGTGTAATATAATTTTTGTATTTTTTAGACAAAAATAATAATAAATTTATTCATTAAATTCTTATATATATATATATATATAGTCACTCAATAATAATAATAATAATAATAATAATAATAATAATAATAATAATAATAATAATAATAAAATTATTAAAGATTATTTTACAAAAAATTTAAAATTAAAACCATTTGATATTTTTGTTTTTAATATAATTAAAAGATGTCCTATGTAAAAAAAAATATATGTTTGTATTAAAAAATATGTATTTAAAGAAAATATTTTAATTTGAATTTATATTAAATACATATTTTTTTTAATACAAACAAAAAATAATACATCATTTGATTATATTAAATACAAAAATATCAAATGGTTTTAATCTTAAATTTCGTGTAAAATAATCTCTAATAATTTTATTATTATTATTATTATTATTATTATTATTATTATTATTATTATTATTACATAATAACATTTTATTGTACCATAACTTTTTGTATTTTCTAGATAAAAATAATAATAAATTTATTCATTAGATTCTTATATATGTATTTATATATATAGTCACTTATTAATAATAATAATAATAATAATAATAATAATAATAATAATAACCTATAAAATAATTAGAGATTATTTTACAAAAAAATTAAGGTTAAAACTATTTGATATTTTTGTATTTAATATAATCAAAATATATACTATTTTAAAAAATATGTTTGTATTAAAAAAATATGTATTTAATATAAATTTAAATTAAAATATTTTCTTTTAGTATATATTTTTTAATACAAAAGTATCAAATGATTTTAATTTTAAATTTTTTGTAAAATAATCTCTAATAATTTTATTATTATTATTATTATTATTATTATTATTATTATTATTATTATTGAGTGACTATATATATATATATATATATATATATATATATATATATATATATATATATATATTTAAGATAATAAGAATCTAATGAATAAATTTATAATTATTTTTGTTTAAAAAATGAAAAAAATATAATACAATATAATAATAATAATAATAATAATAATAATAATAATTATTTTATTTTATTTTTAGACGGATGACTGTTATGTTCAATAGAGAAAAACGTTGGGGATTGATTTGTATATTAATTTTTTTGGACTAAAATATCTATTTTTAAAATCTTTAGAGACTGATCTGGGTAATTTCTTTGCCGAAAAATGAACTGGAGACTGATTTGTCTGTCAGAGTAAAATTTTGCGAATTAATCTGTGTATTAATTTTTTTTTTAAAAAAACTAAAATGTCCAACTTAAAATTCCTGAAGACTGATTTAAATAATTACTCTAAATATTTTTTTATGTATAGTACCTCGTGATCTCATCTTTAAAGGAAATTTATACACATACAAAAATACTCTAATGCTTAAATAAATTTTCAGGCTTGAATAAGCATATTATTGAAAAAGAAAAATATATCTCTTTTATTTTCTTTAGCTCCTTTTTATATGGCTAAGTCATAACGTTTATTGCTTTTACAAACTATTTATTGTGCATTATAAAATTACATAATTACAATGTTTAACCATGATCCTAGTTATTAATATTAATGTCCCAAGATTCTTTTTACGAATCTTTGAATCCTCACTTCACCGTCATCTATGGATTCATGGAATTAGACCTAGTACGAAAGTGTGCCCTAACTTGAATCTCCATCTTTTTTATGAGTGAAAAATTGAGTTATTGATCTATGCCCTAAGTCTTTTTATTTTTTACTGCGGTTTAGCGCTTAAAAAAATGTTCAGTTATCCTTTAATTTTAAAAAACTTTCCATCTTTTACTTATTTATAATTATTCGATTTTGCACATATTTCAATAACTGCAACTCTTTATTCGACTCATTTTTTTGGATATTGGTTAGGATTTGGTGTAATGCTTCATTATTAAATGTGATGGTATTTTACATATTTTTGGATACTAACAATCCGTAGAAAACTAATTGTTTTAGCTGAATTTTAAAAAAAAATAAAAAAATACAATACAAAGGATATATTATATTAGTTTAATATTAAATACATAATATAAGGGACTGTATTGAAAATACAAGAATAATGTATTGTCACGATGTAGGAGGTAGATTGACATTACATAGGGGACGTACTATATTTTTCAGATTAAAAAAATATACTTCGAGTATTATAAAAGGAAGAACGAATTTGTTGAGTGTAAGTGTGTTCTATTTTGTTGAGAGAATAAGAGAATAAAAGTGGAGAGAAGTATTAGTTTAAAAATATATTATATAATAGTCAAATCTTTTCACAAACATCTGAAGGTGTGAGTTTTGTATATGAAAATCTATATGATGTTATTTCTTTTGGAATAACATATGAAAAATTTAAAAGTATATTTTATCAGTGTGTTAATAATCAAATATTAAAGAGAATCACAAATATTCTTTATAAACAGACTGTGTTAATATTTAGTGGTTTTGTTCAATTTTAAATAATGTATGTGATTGACGATACAAGTATGCAAGAGATGCTTTTGATTTACCAGCAAATACGGACATAAGTGTCAGTTATCGAGTTATATGTTGAGTTCGAAAAATTAATTGAGGTTGATTTACCGAACCTAACATCGATTGGACGGTTTATAACGCTGAAAATGAAGAGGAATTCGAAGGCACTTATCATATTGTTGGTCCAGTTGAAAATGTCAACGAAGATGATATCATAGTTGAGTTTGACGTTGGAGATGTGACAAACACACTAACGAGCCAACATCCATCTAAAAAGCCTTCTTTTATACACGTTTTGGATTTAAACGCTATAAATACACCAAAATTTCTTAAGTTTATCAATGCAAGTAAGTAGTCTTCTTTTTTTATTGTTATTAGTATTATAATAATTATTAGCCTTTATTATAATACGCATATAATGTTATTATTTGTTGTTATTATTATTATGATTATTAATTTATTATTATTATTATTATTATTATTATTATTATTATTATTATTATTAGTAATAGTAAGAATTATTTTTTTTATTATTAGTGTAGACCCTGTTGTTGTTACAGATGGTGAATTTGTCATTAACATAGAGTTTAGTTCTAGAGAAACTGTGATTGCAGCAATTAAAGATTATACCATTTGTCGGAGTGTAGATTATCGAGTGTCTGAATCTGAGCCAACTACAATTTTTTATGTTAAGTGTGTACAATATGGAACAAAATTGTGATTGACTTATCAGGGCTAGTATTATTAAGAAAAAGTTTTGTTGGGTTATAAGGCGATACAATGGTAGTCACATATACACCAGGACAACAATTTCTCAAGATCATGCCAAGCTAAACTCAGACATGATTGTAGAGGCAATAAAGTCATTGGTTGAAGTTGATCCATCTTTAAAGGTGAAATTTGTAAATGCTAAAGTGCAATCGAAATTCAATTATACGATAAGTTACCGCAAAGCATGGTTGGCTAAGCAAAATACAATTACAAATATTTTTTGTGGTTGGGAAGCTTCTTATGAAGCTTTGCCGTTATGATTTGAAGAAATGGTACAAAAAGATCCTTCAGTAGCAGTCGAGATCGAAACTGCGCTAGCTTACCAAGAGGATGAGGTGGTCCAGGATATTAGGATACTAACATGTGTTTTGGAGCTTTTACCCTTGCATTAGAGCATTTAGGAACTGCAAACCAATCGTCCAAATAGATGGCACATATTTGTATGGCAAATACAAAGGAGCTCTCTTAGTTGCAGTTTCTCATGATGGCAATGGCAATATTGTGCCTCTTGCATTTGCCGTTGTTGAGGGTGAGACTTCTGATGCATGACACTTCTTTCTTACTCATTTGCGCACACATGTGGTGACTCGGGATGGTATTGGGCTTATCTCTGATCGACACGACTTTATTACCTCAACAATAGCATGCAGTAACAGATCATGGGAGCCTTCGAGAGCTCTCCGCATGTTTTGTGTTAGGCACATAGCATCCAACTTCATAAGGAATTTCAAGGCACCATATTTACAGAAGTTGATTGTAAATATAGGTACGTAAATTATAGTGAAATACTGATGTTAGTGTATGTGGTGATACTTATTATTTTTGTTTTCTTGTTTTCTTTACAGGTTATTGTAGGACTGTACGTGAATTTAACGTGCAGTATGCAAGATTACGCGAGCGTGGTGAGGCTTATGCTTAGTGGCTCAATCGGATCCCATGACAGTAATATGCTTTGGTGTTCGATAATGGATATCGCTGGAGTCATATGACCACAAACCTAGTAGAGTGCATCAATGGGATATTAAAGGGGGCGCGTAATCTTCCTATCACATCACTTATCAAGGCGATTTTTTACAGACAAAATAAGTTATTCACTAGGAAGATGGCTAAGGTTGAGGCTCGAAAGAATGCAGTATATGTATTCTCTGAATATGCAATCAACAAACTTCAATTAAATCAGTAGGCAGTGGGAAACATCCAAGTTAACTTGTTTGATAGGCAGAACGAGGTCTTTGAGGTGTGTGAGATGCCTAGCGTTATAGAGTATACGGTGAATCTCCGTCAACGATATTGTGATTGTAGTGAGTTTCAGACATATCGAATTCCTTGTCATCATGTCTTTGCGTGTTGTGCAAACCAACGACTTGATTGACATCAATATGTTCATGACATATATAGGATGGAGGAGATAAAAAAGGTGTATAGAGCAAGGCTTAAGCCATTAGCGAACCCAGCAACATGGACTGTGTATCAAAGACCAAGGCACATACTTAATCTGCACTTAAAGCGAGTATCCAAAGGGCGTCTCAAAATAACCCGCTTATTGAATGAAATGGATATGCGTGATATGCATAGTCCTAGGCGTTGTAGGCTTTGTAGAGGCTAGGGTCACAATCGAAGTAGATGCCGCCATCGTGTAGGGTAAGTTCTAGTGGCTCTGCTTATAATTCTTAGGGTTTTCGGCTTTTATTTACCCGTTGTATTGGATTATGTACTATGTTATGAATTAAATTAAATAATACATTATGAACTAGATCAATACTACATTTTGATATGAATTTATAAAAGCTACAATAGCAGTCTTACCACAATAGTTGTCTTATAACAATAAGTGAACAACAAATATAAAAATTACTTGCTAAATGTCTTTTTCACAAATTTAGTACATTTTTTACTGCTTTTTTTTTATTGTGGAAGAGGTATATCTAATTGCGCTCCTACATGTTGGGTCAATTCTCAAGTTATACCCCTTGCTATGTACATCGGAAGTATGGACACTTCTCGCACCTTTCGCCCCATCTATATCTTCCACCGCAGCTACATGGCATAAATAACCACAATAATAAATACACTAATCAAGTATTACGATTCATTAACAATATTAAATACAGTAATATTAAATACACTATTACCATCACTATCATCGTCGCTGTCGTCCTCACCATCACAATCAGCCGAAGTTGTTGGTGCTTGCACTTGGGAAAAATCAATAGTATTACTACAACCAATCCCTCTAGCGACTCTCTGGATCGAGTCAACATACCTTCTAGACCCCAAACATGGAGAGGGACTGCGACATCTTAGTCTCGAATCCACAGATGATCGACCCGGAGCAATTTGAGGTGATTACTGACTATGCTGTGGTGCATGCTCGTTAACTACAGGAGGTTGAGTTTGGGATTGATACACTTGTACGTGAGGGTCAAAGAATAATTCATTTACCCATTGAGATGTCTCTATTTCATCCACCCACTGATATAGCTGGCGATTTGATGATTGCGTAGCTGTATCTATATGCTGTGACATAGTAGGTTGATAATATGCCTGGTTGGGTGACATGTGTAGTGAGTATGAGTCGGAGAACAACTGACTGAAGAATGAGGGTCTAAGCTCAGGGTTTGGCTATGTGTATGGGTACTGGTATGGAAAGGAAGTTGGCAGTTGGTATGGTTGTATGATGGGCTGTGGTTATAGTTATGGTTGTGGCTGTCGCTGTGGAACATAACCAATTCAATCGTAGGTGCGCCCCATATGCTTCTGTATACCATTGCATATACCGATCAGATGCTTGATAGTGCAGTGCAGGATCACCAACCAGAACGGAACTAAAATGGTTTATCCATCTCATAATGTATACAGAATACTCAGTTCTCCAATCTTTGTTCTTTGGTCCAGTCAGAACCACGTTGTGCGATTCTGCAAGACGAGTAGCTTTTCCAGGAACTTCTTGTGCCAGACCGAATTGCGTCATCACCCTATCTGATAATAACAACAACAACAACAACAATAATAACAGATAAACAAACATAAAAATAATTAAATATAGTGGACGTTCAAGGTATTCAATAATGTGATTTTCAAGACACATAATGTCACGAACCATCTTCTGTTTGTATTTTTTCTAAAACAAAAGAACTATTATATTATATAAATTAGATCTAACATATATACAATATTTCTCTAAAATTAAATAAATAAATAAATAAAAGGTTAGCAATATTCTATAAGTTTTTCATTTAGAAAATTCATTTGTCATCGACAACTACATACATAGACTAACTTCTCAACTAATAACATTTTAGATTGATGGAATTAGTTCATCCAAAATCAATTATAACTATATATGTGAACACAGACTCTTGGCCATGATCTCCTTGTTGCAGCTCTTTTGATAATCAAAAAGAGAAGTTTTGTAGAAATCGGGTTAGGGGCGCTAAACATAACGGTGGTAAGAAATCTTGATTACAATGAAAAAGAATGATAATATTAAGGAATATTATGAGTCATTTTATAAATTTTGTATTTTCTTATTCTTAAATAAATTTTATTAGGTCTTGTATAAAAATTTTAGTTTAATTGGTCCTTTTGAATAATTAATATGTGCTAATGGTCCTTTATAATAATTTTCTCTTTAAATAATATTACATATAATATTTTCGGTTCTGTTTGAAATAAACAACATACCCCACTTTAACATTTATTCAACATAAATTTAATAATACATTAAATAAAATATATTCCACACATTTAAACAATATATGACATCAAATTTTATATTTTATATTCATATAAATAATATATGTAAATAATATATATTAACATATTATAGTAAATATGTTTAACTTATTCTTAAATATATAAAATATATATTTAAATAATATATAAAAATATATAAATAAAATAAATTTAATGTATTTTATCAACATACATTATAATGTACATATGTTCAAATTTAACATACAATTATATATATTGAAAATTTTAAATATGTTCATATGTATTGAAATATATATTTAAGTATTTAAATTCTTTTACAATAATATATAATATATAAAGTATGTTTAATATAGGGCAAAAAACAGAAATAAGCCAATGGAGCAAGATAATTACGTGAATCAGTCAAACTGAAAATTTCTTCACGAACCAGCCAAATGACACTTCTATGTAAATCGAACCAGGTTGGTTCGAACTCCATAATCAAATAATTCGAACCTAGTTGGTTTGAACTCCATGCATTATAATTTGAACCTAGTTGGTTCGAATTACCCTTTGTTCCACTTCCCACGTAATTCGAACCAAGTTGGTTCGAATTACTCACAAATTGCATCAAATAGTAATTCGAACCAGGCTGGTTCGAATTACTAAGCATGGGATCCTAAGTAATGGAAGTGTTTTGTTACCAGATTTTTAAACGAAATGTCTGTTGAATGGACACGGCAATTAATAAATCTACCATTTAGATTAATACGTGATGCGGAAATTAAATAATATCAAAACGCAAAGTAAAGATGTTTTCATAGTAAATGATAGACGATAAAGCAATAAGTAACACAGACATACATCAACTGATAAATACATAGACGAAGATATGTAACATACAACATGGCACACAAATCATCTAAATAGGTGCGACCCCGTGAAGCAACGACGTAGTACACGTGTCCTCTGACCTCTCCGGATAAGGGGCTCCTCGTCCTCGATCTCATCCTCATCCTCCTGCTGGGCTGCCTGTGCAGGCATCATAGGCTAGACATGTAATGGTCAGGATGAAGACGGCCCGGTAACTGAATGTGACCCAGCAGTATGTGGTGAGGCTGGGGTACTACCCAAAGCGAAATAGTCAGGAGGAGGCACGAAGGGAGGCTCATTAAGATCGACATCTAACGGTCCCTGTGTCCCCGTCGTCTGACTCCGGTGACAGGCAGCCTCATCCTCCTGCATGATGGCACTAATCTCATCGAGGAACTGTGGTCCACCAAAATCCACATCAAGACCAACACCGGCAAGGAAGTCTAAGAACGTGTTGCCCGGACTCACCGATGGCGTACTCTCCTGAAGTGGCTGGTCGTCACCGGGAACACCGACGAAGTAATCTTGGAGCGGCCCTTCCCCAAGTCCAGCCTCATCATGGGGACAAACAACCCCAACTGCAGCCCCTCCCCCACCGGCCACGTCACTAACATCACCATCGTTGTCCCCCGCAACATGCGCCCTCCGTCTGCCTCTACGCCCTCGTCCTCGACCACGACCCCGACCTGCATCATCAGCCTCCTGCATAGCCTGGTCTAGCCACCCCCACTCACGCTACCTCCGTCGTGTCCCGACTCGAGCTCTCCTCTCTATCCGACGCTTATCAGGGACGTCGTCAACAAGATCCATCTCAGAAACTAGCCCAGGACCCCTCTGTGACGCCTCGACAGGAATATGAATGTCCATCGGATCCCCCAAATACATCTCTGGTGACAAGAACCTCTTTCCATGCCGACTCCACCAATCTAGGTATGTGTGCGACGGTCCAGGGTCTGCAATAACATCGAACCGAAAGACGTGGTCCGCACGAGTCTCCCAATGAAGATGCCAATGCTGGAAAGCTGACGGGAACCAACGATCACCCCCTCTCCCGTCCTTCGACATCAGAAAGTCGATGTTCAGAGCGGGACGCGGTCGGGGCTGGACACCGCTGAACTGTGGTAGAACCCTATCTATATGATGCCACTCTATGACGGCAAAGTATATCAGTGACGTCACAGATCACCACAGCGCCATGTGTCGAGGCTCTAACGCCTCCGGATGCACAACATGCAGTAATTCGATAGAGCTATACGGCATCCAGATAAACTGCACAAAAGTTACAACATTGTTAAGCAAGCTACGTATACACAATATTAAAGTCTACTTATATAAATAAAAGTAACCGAAAGTATACTCACATCTTGAGGCTGTAACATGTCTATCTGCAGTCTCCACATCTGCACCCTAGGACCCTTCTCGCTAACAGAAGGGTTGTAACCTGACCACCTGCATCGGACATCCATGTTATTTCTAACTAAAAGTATGACATAATTGTAAAACAGCACAAGCGTACTACATCAATAGATAATTTAACTTGAAATATAAAAGTAGATTACCTCGATGCCAAAGGCCAGCTGCACGTATCATACCTAGCAGGCCTAAACCTAGGAAAGCGCCAAAAGATCCAGGACTGAAGTAGCTGAAGTGGGCCCGCTAACTTCACCACATGTCGGTTCACCACCCGGCACATGCACCGGTACAACCATACCAATGCTGCAGACCCCCAACTATATGAACCCATCTCCTCAAGCCTAGCTACGTACGGCAGCCATTTGATGTGAATGCGGTTGCCAGACTTGTTGGCAAACAGCTGAGTGCCCAACAACATCATGATATAAGCACGAGCATAGCGCCGAACGGTGTCCTCATCGGCTCCCTCGGGGTACTCTCCAAATGTCTCCTGGAACCAGCTGCAGTTTATTGCGAACTTCTGAACCTGGCTTGGAGGAGGAATCACTCCAAGCAACTCCTCGAACCACACCCAAGCAGGACGTCCACCCTCGATATATATATATATGGAAATCCGTACGGCAACCGCTGACATAACGGCCGTCCACTGCCAACCCTAACTGGTACGCCACATCCTAAAGCGTGATCGTGCACTCTCCGAAGGGCATATGGAAAGTGTGCGTCTCAGGATGCCACCGCTCCATGAAGGCACTGAGAAGGGACTCATCTATCCGGAACCATCTATCGTTTAGCCTCGCTAGATGGTATAACCCCGCCATCTGCAAGTACGGCACATACCGCTCATCGAGTCACATGCCCTGTTGCCGCTGCATGCTCCTGATGCATCTCTGTGGCTGGATATTACATGGACCACATTAGTAGATCGACATAGAAAACTAATAAAAAAATTAAGTAATAACATAAACCACTTATCGAAACCATTAACACAATATACATATGAAACCAATATAACAAACCGCTTACATAGGCATATAGTAAACCACTAATAAAAACTTATACATTGAACTGGCAAAAAAATCACTAGCTTAAACCGCTAACATAAACCGAATGCTATTCCACTATCGAAAACCACATGCAATTTCACTATCATAAACCTCACATAAAACCACTAATATAAACCGCTAACATAAACCACATACAAGACCTCTAAAAAAACCACTTGCAATACCACTACGATAAACCACTAACAAAAACCGCCACTAAAACCACATGCAAAACCACTAACTCAGATAAACTGAACGCAAAGAAGTGTTCTATCCACTAACCTCATCGTTGATCACCCCTGCTATATGAGCGACTCCATCCAACCGATATAGCCTTGCCGGATCGTCTCCCATCTGCATACTTTTCTGTTCGTATCTTTGTCGGATGGAATCTGGGTCGTTTTCTCTGGGATTTAGGTGGGGTATGGGGATGGAGAAGTTATTCGAATGAGGGTGATTCGAACTCCTTATATAGCCGAAAGCTTAGTAATTCGAACCAGCCTGGTTCAAATTACTATTTGATGCAATTTGTGAGTAATTCGAACCAACTCGGTTCGAATTACGTGAGGAGTGGAACAAAGGGTAATTCGAACCAACTAGGTTTGAATTATAATGCATGGAGTTTGAACCAACTAGGTTCGAATTATTTGATTATGGAGTTCGAACCAACCTGGTTCGAATTACACAGAAGTGTCCTTTGGCTGATTCGTGAAGAAATTTTCAGTTTGGCTGATTCACGTAATTATCCTGCTCCATTGGCTTATTTCTGTTTTTTGCCCTTTAATATATCTTAATAATATATTAATTACTGTTTTTGTTTACAAACTAAAAATATATTTTAGTACTACTTTAATCTAACTAAAATTGTAATCTTAACTAATACTAGGTTCAACACTATTATTACTAGCAATTAATTAATTAACATAAATTAATTTTTAGTAAGTAATCTAATTTATTTTTTATTTATAATAATTAAAATAATTTAACTAACTAAAAATATTATTACTAAAAAATATATTTGGTGATGTTGATGGAGATATAATTAAAAATGATGAGTCTGAAGATCAGGTTCTAGTATAGGGGAAATGGGCTGTTTTGAGTTATAGAAGAGGAAAAAAAGAATTGTTGAGTGGTATTTAGGAGAGACAGAGAGAACGAGATTTAAAAGTGAGAGGAAGAGAGAACGTAAGTATTGAAGAGGGACTAAGGGAGATTACGAGATTCACAGATTGAGGGGGCCATAGATACGTGTCGTGCATGCAGACAATACACGGGGGTGGATTATCAGTGCATTATGAACGAGGTGGAATGAGGATACGTCAGAACAGCGCCCCAATATCCTGTAAAATCTCGCTTTCCTCCATTTTAAAAGAAAACACGCTCTTTTCCGCCGATTATAAAATAAAAAATCTCCCTTATCCCTCCTCGTTTATATCTTGTCCCTTTTAAATTTTCATCAATCATTTCAATTTCATTCTCCCTCTTCACCTTTTTCATTATCTTTCTTCTTTTTCACAACTACTATGCAAACTCCAAAATCTCTTCATAATTCTTTAAACAAAATTCTCAAGCATGTTTCTTACTCAAGTCTTTTTTACTATTTTTCTACTTTTTGCACGTTTTCATCTTATCCATGCTTATTTTGTTCTTATTTTATCCGAGTAGATCTTTGTTTTGCTATTAAACCTCCCTTGCATGTTATGAAACCCCATGGAATGAATTTGCATACTTGAATTTAGAAAAAAAATTCTAGGTACACCTTTTTTTCTCTGAAAATGTGAAATATAGGTCTGCTGTTCCAGATCCTTTAGAGCGTTTGTGTTTTATGAATAACCTAGGTGGATTTTATCGAATTGGTTATGGGTTTACGATGTTCTTTTCACTAAATTAGGAGTTAAAATTTCTTTTGCTGACTTTCAACAAGAAATTCTATCCCAAAGTGCCTTAGCTATGTCCTAATTGCATCCCAATAATTAGGCTATAATTAGAGCTTTTGAGATAGTGTGTAATGCTCTCGAGATCTCGACCTCGAGCAATATGCGTGTGTTTTGTTTTTTCGATCTTACCATCTCTAATGTAGCAACCAACCAAGGTCGCGGCTTTCTGTCCTTCCGAGCTCATTTTGGTAAAAAAATCTTTGAGATTTATGAAGAATCATTTTCTAAGTTTGGAAAAATGTATTTCAAAATTCTAGTAGCCTCTTGTCACTCCTCTTTCTTCTTAACATTATAGGGAGAGAAAAAGATTTGACTTATATTAGAGACTTAACTTGAAATTTTCTAAGAATCTTCTTAGCCAACTTTCTTAGGATGAAAAAAATATTGTTAACATCTAAAAATTTGAGGCGACAAAAATTTAGATCTAAAAGTGGCGCTTAGCAATGAACATACAGTCAAGGATGTCATTGGTTATTAAATTTTTGTATTTAATTTAACGTTCGTTTCTCGTAAAATATAATATTTAAAATATTTTACAGTTGAGATGGCTGATACGTTTGTGACTTTGGTTCAACTAAGGCACAAGATTTTGTCAGAGCCCGTGACACAAAGTGAATCCAAAATTCAGGATGTCGAGTCTTCGGCCACTCCTATCGTGAAATTAATTGCTCAAAACTTTTGTGAAAAGGAAAAATCACCAAAGCTGCAAGAGTTGCATTCTCCCATCTCATGAACCCAAGAAAAGAAAGAGGTACAAAAAAGGAAAGGAAGTTAGCATGTCGAAAATATGCTGGCGAAAAATTTAAATTTTATTCCCTTTATTGACCAGTATCTTATTACCCTTAATACAGAAAAAATTGAGGCTATTCCTATTAATGAAAGCATTGTTCGTGTTCAAAAGATGCTTCTAAGGGTAGCCACTTATTGCCGTGATATTCAAAGGAAAACTACTTAAATCTTGACATTGTGTGAATTGATTAAAGAAAAGAATATAAGTATCATCTCTATGTCGGCTCAATGTAAAGATCTTAAAAAAATGAATGATAAAAAAGATGAAATAGAGAAGCTTGAGAAAGAGAAAAAAAAGAAATTTCTTCCAATGTTAAAAATTTGAGAAAAGAAAGGAGTGATTAAAAAAGGTTAGTAGCTAAATTAGCGGTATTCTTGAAGTCTACTGAAAAGCAGCTAAAGACCTTAGAATTAGAAAATAGCTATGTAGAGAAAGCTGTTTTGGATGGAGTTTCTATAATCGAGAAGAACATGTTTGACTAATTCAAATTGGTAGTCCCTGAAGCGGATGTTTCTGAGTTAGGGACTTATCGCTATGTAAAAGATGAAAAAAGTGTAGATTTTTCTGAAGTTTTAATTTAGTTTTTAAATGTATAAACTTTGATACTTTGGTTTTATATTGACATGGTCTTTATGTAGACATTTTTAACGTTATTACTATAATCTGAAATCGTTATATTCGTGGCCAAGGATGACAATAGTGTGTTGCACATTAACCTTATGTAATCCAGCATTAATTTGATTATTCTATAGATTGTTATGTCCTACACTATATAAATTTATAATTTGCAGGAGAACTTGTAGATTTTTCTGCCCAAGAGCCTTGCATCGCCCTTATTTACATTAGCTGCAGTTTATAATATGATTCAAGACAAGATTCTCACAGAAAAAAAGTAGATTAAACTTATAGAATAACACAAAATCTCGTGATTTTATTTTTAAGCATGTGTATACCTATAAAGACACTCCAATACCTAAATGAGTCTTTAGTTTTGAATAAACAAGAGAAAAAAATATATCCCGTTATTTTTTAGCTCATTTTTATATGACTAAGTCGTAAAATAACGTTTATAGAATATTGGAATAACATTTACTGCTTTTACAAATTATTTATCGTGCATTATAATATTACAACATTACAATATTTAACTATGATCCTAGTTATTAGCATTAATGTTAGATTCCTTTTACGAACTTTAAATCCTCACTTAACCGTGATCTAAGTTCATGGATTTAGACTTAGGCTCAGTTTGGATAAACAGTTTAATTAAGGTACTTTTAAAAAAAATAACTTAAACAAAAAATGGACTATATTAAAAGTAATTTATAAATAAGTTATTTTGTGTTTGAGTTTTTAGTTCTAAAAGTGCTTATTTTATAGAAATGTGATAAAAATAGTAGTATTATGAGAGAATTCATTTTCTTAACTTCTCTATAAGCTTTTAAATAAATTCTTAAAAAATTGCAATTTGATTTTGAAAATTGCACCAGACATTTATACTACTACTTTTTATAAGTCAAAAGTTTAAAAAAAATTACTTTTAAAACTTCTCAAAGATCCTCGGTACCGATTAATTATAAATTAAAATTTAATTTAATAAAAAATAAATATAAAAAATCTGAAGTTATACCACCAACGAACTTTAAAAAAATAAAATTCCTCAATTAAGAAAATCTAGATTTAAACATGAGAAGAGTTGAGAAATTTCAACTCCTTGGATATTTTAAATGAAACAACTAGAAAAATAAGTCTTATCCAAATATGATGATGAGAAAATGAATCATTTTTTATCCATGTAATTTTGAAACAAGAGAAGTTCTAGTGTCTTTTTTTTATTAATGGAAGGTGTTTTGGGGGTGACAATCTGGCGATAATTGGCTGTGATAATGGGCTGCAGAAGTCACGGCGTAACGGATCGATGATTAACTTGCGTGCAAATGCTAACTGCGATACGACAAAGAGAAAGACTGAAAGAGGGAGAAAAGAAAATGTAAAAAATAAAAACAGTGACAACCGCGTAAAAGATAAAAATATTATACTATCTATGGTGTCTATCATACACTGGGTGCGACTTGCGAGAGGAGATAGCAGATCCATCGTCTATGTGGATTGATTCCATTTTAGTTTTATACCCATCCCCCATGCAATAAAATGTAAAATAAATGATAAATAAAGTAAGCCTACACAATACCTAATCTGCCATATACAAAAGTAATAATCGAATGTGCTATTTTGTGTGGATTAATTAATTAACTTATGAATAATAATAATAATAATAATAATAATAATAATAAGAGTCCAAGTAATTAAATAATTTCGTGGGAAGGCAGATACAGAGAGGAAGTTGAACCTGGGTAGAAGGAAGAGAAATAATTAAAGTGGGGGAAGACGGTGACGGCGTTAGAGGCATGTGCGTGTAGTGCTGGACCCTACTCACAGACAGAAAGAGAAAGAGAAAGAGAAAGAGAAAGAGAAAGAGTGAACACAAGAACAGCACACAACACAACTCTCCGATTCCTCCCTCATTCTCTCTCTCTCTCTCCACACCCGCAACTCACACAAGACTAAGAGAGAAATCGAATTGAATGGAACGTGAGAAGGAGAAGAAGAATGAAGAGAGAGGAAGCACACAACACAGGCATGAACAACAAGAGCAGCTAGTTGCCCTTTACAGAGTGTAGTTACTCGCTCCCACCAACCAACACTCTCCACCGGTTCTCCATTTCCCTTCCCCCCCACCTAAATTATATATATAAAACCCTACTTTCTCTTTCTCTTTCTCTTTCTCTCTCTCTTACCCACACACACAGCACAGCAAAGAACCACACTCCCCAATCCAATGCTAAACTTCTCTACCTAGGGTTCCCCTTTCTCTCCCCCTTTATCTCTCTCCGATGAATCCCTTCCTCTCAATTCTCTCTCTCTTCCTGCTATTCCACACCGCCTCCTCCGCCTCCTTCCTCGAGCTCCGATCCCTCCTTGAATTCAAGAAAGGCATAACCGCAGATCCCCTCCGCCGCGTCCTCGACTCATGGAACCCCTCTGCCGTCTCCGCCTCCGTCGACTCCTCCAACTGCCCTACCTGGGAGGGGGTCGTCTGCGACGAGGTCTCCGGAAACGTAACCGCCATCGTCCTCGACCGCCTGTCCCTCGGCGGCGAGCTCAAGTTCCACACTCTCACTGACCTCAAGATGCTCCGCAACCTCAGCCTCTCTGGTAACCAATTCACCGGTCGCCTCCCTCCCTCCCTCTTCACTCTCACCTCACTCCACCACCTTGATCTCTCACAACGCCTTCTACGGCCCTATCCCCGCGCGGATCAACGACCTATGGGGCCTCGTCCACCTCAACCTCTCCCTTAACCGCTTCAAGGGTGGCTTCCCCAGCGCCCTCCAAAACCTTCAGCAACTCAGGGTCCTCGATTTACACTCTAATGAGCTTTGGGCTGACGTAGCTGACGTCCTTGCTGCCCTTCGCAGCGTAGAGCACGTTGATTTGAGCGCAAACCAGTTCTACGGCGGCCTCTCCCTTTCCGCCGAGAATGCCTCCTCTATTGCCAACACCCTGCATTTCTTGAACCTCAGCGGTAACGTTCTCAACGGTCCTTTCTTCAGTGGGGAATCGATTAAGCTATTTCGGAACTTGGAAGTGTTGGATTTGGGCGATAACTCCATCACAGGGGAGCTTCCCTCTTTTGGACCGTTGCCGAGCCTCCGGGTCCTGAGGCTCCGCCGGAACCAGCTGTTCGGGTCTGTCCCGGAAGAGTTGCTTGAGAGCTCTGTTTCGTTGGAAGAATTGGATCTTAGCGGCAATGGCTTCACTGGTAAATGGTTTCTGTTTCTGTTTCAGTTTCCCTCTTACATAGTAGGTATTTTGCTGTTCCTATTATTCTGTTTGAATCGCATTGTAGAAGGTTCTGTTGAATTAAGGGTAAACTGAGTGCGGTTCAATTGAGGTCGCGAACAATATGCTGAGGGTTGTTAACTAGTAGAACATTCTTGTTGTTCACTGTTCAAAGCTTTAGTTATGGTAACTCAATTTTTGGAGTGGACTTGTTGTATGTTAGTTCAATTTTTAATACCCATGATTGAAATGTAGGTATAACATTTATTTGATATTTCATATTTCTTGTTTCAAAAAAAAAAAAAAAAGCATTTATATGCATTTGTGAATGTTTGCGTGCACGTGTATTTTAGTAATATTAGGCATAGCAAATGTGCATTTCCGAAAACCAGGGACTGTTGTTTTGTAGTGTATTGATGGCCTTATATCTTTTCCTTCAAGATGTTACTAATGCCAGCTTAACCTTGTAGTGTGTGTTTGTTTACAGTTGGTATGGTCAAACTCACATATGACTGAAGGGGCTTCTCTCTTTCGTTTATATAAATGATCCTTGGGGATAGGATTATTTCTAGTTTATGATGGGGAAATCTTATTGGATTATTTTGTTTCTTGCAGTATAAACTGTTTGCTTTAATCATTTTGTGGTGGTTTTTTTCTATTCACTATGAGCATGTGTGGTTTACTCCCAAAATTAAATTTGCACAGTTACTAGAGTTGTTTGGTGTAAACTCTAGTTGGTCAAACTTAAAGCCAGCAAACTCAATCACACTTCAATTAAGCTACAAATGTTTCTTGTGGGCAGGCTCAATTGCTGTAATCAACTCTACAACTCTGAATATTTTGAATCTTTCATCGAACAGTTTATCAGGCTCTTTGCCAACGTCTTTGAGAAGATGTACTATCATGGACTTGAGCAGGAACAATTTTTCTGGTGACATTTCTGTTGTCAAGACCTGGGAAGCCTCATTGGAGGTTGTTGTTCTGAGTTCAAACAAGCTGTCTGGATCGTTGCCTCCTATTTTAGGGGGCCCTTCTTCAAAATTGTCTACAGTTGACATAAGTTTAAATTTGCTTAAAGGACCCATTCCGGGTAGTTTAGTTAATTTTCCATCATTGACGAAGCTTAATCTTTCTGGGAATCAACTTACAGGGTCACTTCCACTTCAAGGTTCAGGGGCAAGTGAACTATTACTCATGCCACCTCAGCAGCAGATGCAATATCTTGATGTGTCTAATAATTCCTTAGAAGGCGACTTGCCTTCTGATATAGGTAAGATGGGAGGGCTCAAACTGCTGAATCTAGCTAGAAATGGCTTTTCTGGCCAGCTGCCAAATGAATTGAGCAAACTTGCTTATTTAGAAGACCTAGATTTATCTAATAACAAATTTACTGGAAAGATTCCCGATAAGCTTTCATCCAACTTAAATGCATTTAATGTGTCCAACAATGACCTGTCTGGTCGTGTTCCTGAAAATTTATCGAAGTTTCCAACTTCATCCTTCCGGCCTGGAAATGAAAAGTTAGTGTTACCGAAGAATTCTCCTGAGACTTCTTCAGTGCCTAATAATATTCCAGACAATGGAAGACATCATAGTTCAAAGGGTAATATCAGGATAGCAATTATTCTTGCCTCTGTGGGTGCTGCTGTGATGATTGTGTTTGTTTTAGTGGCTTATCATCGAGCACAACTGAAAGAATTTCACGGAAGAAATGAGTTCCCTGGTCAAAATACTGGAAGAGATGTCAATGTCAAATTAGGAAGACTTACAAGGCCTTCGCTTTTCAAGTTCAATACAAGTGTTCAACCTCCTTCAACTTCAATGAGCTTTTCACACGATCACTTGCTGACTTCTAATTCAAGGACCCACTCTGGACAATCAGAATGTATCACTGAAATTTCTGAGCAGGGCTTACCTCAGGGAACGGTAGCAACTAGCTCATCATCTATACCTAATTTGATGGATAGTCCTCCCACATCATCTGGAAGGAAGTCATCCCCTGGTTCCCCACTGTCATCGTCTCCCCGTTTCATAGAAGAAAAGCCGGCAATGTTGGACGTTTACTCGCCAGATCGGCTGGCTGGAGAGTTGTCCTTCCTGGATTCTTCCTTAGCATTCACTGCAGAGGAATTATCTCGAGCACCAGCTGAAGTTCTTGGCAGAAGTAGTCATGGCACTTTATATAAAGCTACTCTGGACAATGGTCATATGTTGACTGTTAAATGGTTAAGGGTGGGGTTGGTCAAACATAAAAAGGAATTTGCAAGAGAAGTTAAAAGGATCGGTTCTATGAGGCATCCAAACATTGTTCCATTAAGAGCATACTATTGGGGTCCTAGGGAACAAGAGAGGCTTCTTTTAGCTGACTATATACATGGGGACAGCTTGGCCTTACATCTTTACGGTAATAGTTAACTATTCCTTTGCCACATTCTCTCTCTCTCTCTCTCTCTCTCTCTCTCTCTCTCTATATATATATATATATATATATATATATATATATATATATATATATACACGGTTTTCATTTAGTGTCATAATCTTTATTGTACCGTACCTTTTAATCACAAACAAGGAACTGTAGCTGCCTGGGAATTCTTTGATAAAGAATTGACTGTGCTTTGAACAATATTTTTAGCCTTAAATAGCTTTTCAGTTTTGTAAAGACGTTTCATTCATAAAGGCATTTCATCTGTTTCTAATCCCATCTTTCTAGGTTTGTCTCTCTGTTCACTTCCATCATGTGTTTATGCTCAGAAAGAATGCTGAAGGGGGAGGGTTTGAGATTGCTTTTCTAGAATACCTTTTCAACCTTCGCTACCAGAGATAAATTTCTATATCAACCCCGATAACTTTCCCGATGCTTATAGTTGTATTGCATGGTTGAGTCCTTCACATACATTGGCTGTTAAAGGGAGGGTAGTGTGAGGTCAATCTTCTCCTGTTTACAATAGATTTGACTCTTAGAATTTAAGGTAAACTAGCTGGTGTCTGTCACTCAGTTTTTGATGGCTTCCTTCCAAAAGCTGGCCGACAAGGAGTCATCTCCATTAAGGGTGTTTGTAACTTTTGCAGACTTGCAGTTGTACAAGTTGCATAGGTATGACCAGTACTATAGTAGAGTTTGAGGGTCTGTGACTGTCCAAAATTTGGATATATGTTTTGTAGTAATCATACGTACATCCTGTCAGAGAAGTTCATTTAAAATATTTTCAAGCTCATGAAATTCTCTACTTACGACTCCTTGACTTGTTCATCTATGATTTTTGTGTTAGTTGAGCATAATATCAATGTGTCTATTCTGCAGAGACCACCCCCCGGAGGCACTCCCCATTGTCATTCAGCCAGCGAATAAGAGTCGCCGTTGATGTTGCTCGATGTCTATTATACCTTCATGATCGAGGGCTTCCGCATGGAAATCTAAAGCCAACAAATATTTTGCTACCAGCCCCAGATTACAGTGCGCGTCTTACTGACTATGGTTTGCATCGGCTAATGACACCTGCTGGAATTGCAGAGCAGATACTTAATCTAGGAGCACTTGGGTACCGTGCTCCAGAACTAACAACCACATCCAAACCAGTACCGTCATTCAAGGCTGATGTATATGCACTTGGTGTGGTCCTGATGGAACTGTTAACAAGAAAAAGTGCAGGTGACATAATATCGGGTCAGTCAGGCGCTGTCGATCTTACTGATTGGGTTAGGCTGTGCGAGCAAGAAGGGCGGGTAATAGACTGTATTGACAGAGACATAGCAGGTGGGGAAGAATCCTCCAAAGAGATGGAAGAACTGCTTGCAATATCTCTGAGGTGTATTCTCCCTGTAAATGAGAGGCCTAACATCAGACAAGTTTTTGAAGATCTCTGTTCTATATCAGTTTGAATTTTTTGTATATGTGTCTGCCAATTAGTTTTTTTATTTTATTTTTTTGGTTCCTCGACCAATCGTTATTTTCTGATTCTTTGTACCATCTTAGCTTCTTAATTGGTTTCGGGCCTCATTTTGGGCTAATCATATTCTTTTCTTCCATTCTCTTTTTTTGTTTTGGAAAAAAGAAAATCGATATTTCTTGTAAAGTGACAATCGTTGATTAATCAACAGTGTTTGTGTTTGATTTGAAACCCACGTGTTTTAACATTGAATTTCAATGTTTACCATTTATCTAGTAGTTTTTTTCGGTTTTCATATAGAATATCTCCCTGAAATCTTCATAGTAAATATTACCAAATCCTAAACCAATCCAGCTTATCGGATTGGAATCAACCGTGTTTGGGAAACACAAGAAAAAGGTTCCCCGCCAGTACACACTTTAGTTTTTCTGAGGAGGAAAAGAATCCTGATAGCTGATAGGTTCATTCTTTATGGAAACAGCTTATAGCATTTTTCCGTGAATTTCAAGTTATTTAAGCGTCAGAAAAGCTAAAGCTCATTATTTTAGCATTATTTAGAAAAAAAAAAAACAATTCACATAATACAGGATGTTATATTTTCATTAAGTTGACCCTAGTTATGTTATATCTATATAAGGAAAGGAATTAGTGGACTACACGATTGATTTTTAGCCATAAATAATTCAGCAGGACATATACCCCTAAAATTTCCAATTTTACAAGCATTTTCAAACACGCTGTCACTCATTTGGGCTAATCTGATTGGACAAATCACATGTGAATCGTAAAAAGGTGACTGAGATGGGGATAAGAAAATATGTATTCAATTGTTTTTAATTACAAGTTAGTTTAGAAGCCAACTAAAGTGTCCCCAGAATGGTTGTCCACATTAACTGGTTGATCTTCGTATATACTATACTATATAGGACATGCAAAAGCTGGAGTCCTTTGTGGAGTCACATTCTTATATATGCTTTACTATATTAGTACTTGACAGATGGTTCCGGCTACCTAATTACTTGATCAACGATGTCCACTAGACCACTACCGCTGACACTAGGATGTGCCTCACACATATTGTCAAAAGCCCCAGCTCTGGTTCCATTTGCCAACTGGTTGAATCACTCCAAGTGGTACCCTTGAATTTGCTTTTGAGCAATGCTAGGGGCAGCAATTTTTGTGATTGTTAGTCATCAACTAACCATTAATGATGATTTGATGGTGTGAGATTGGTGTGAGATTTCATCCAATGACTCACCTTCTTCTGCTGGTTACATGCTGGCCAAAATTCAATAAAACTGCTGGCCCCTTAGACTTTTCCTTTGCTTTTTGTCTCTCTTTACATTATATTATATGACAACTAGGGTATACATTACCCGGACCGGTCTGAAAACTCGGTCCAGACCCAAATACTTTGAGATTAATTTGGTGTGATTTTACCGAGTTTACGGTTGGATAAGGATATCAAAAATAGATTCGATCATTATTTAGAGAGTTGGGTCTGGGTCAAGGCGAACCCGACTTCATCCGGTCCATGTGCACCCTAGGGGACAAAAAAAGTTATATATATTTTAAATTAATTCTAATATTATGTTATATTAATTATAAACTTATTATTTTATTTTTAATCACATTTGTTGAATTAGTAAATAGATCAAAGAAACATGAAATTAGAATTTATGAACAGATTCAAGTTCAAGTCAACTTCTTGTAATAAGTATGTTTTTTCCTTCTTCTCGTAACAAATATATTTTTTTCTTCTTTATAAATAAGTGTATCATAATTTTTTGACATAAAATTTATTAAGATCCGAACTTCATTCGATATAGACCCGGTTTTAGTGTGGCCCAAAAATAGTATGATTTCACTGGGACTAAGAACGGGTAAGAATCTCAAAAATAGACTCGGTCATTTTTTAAGATCGAATCTCAGTCAAGGCAAACCCAACTTCAACTGTCTCCATCTGCACCCTAATGACAACCAATTGACACAGCCACTAATTCACTGAAGAATTTGGATTCTCTAAATTTTGAATTTTCACTTTAGAAGATAAAGTATAATCTCTCATCCTTGAATAGTTTCTTTTTCATATTTTCTCTTAGTCCTACCTATGAAATAAATAATAAGAGATGACATCTTATTCTCTAAATTGAAATTCAAAGTTTAGAAGATTCAAGAAAGAAAGCTCTAATACATGGTCGGATCATAAGTTCGGCCAGGTATCTCTTTTTTGGACAGGGCCAAGAACCCGTTGGACTCATCAATAACAGGGTATCTTATTAGAAGGCCAACCAAATACTGAATTGTTTTAAAAGTTTAAAAAAGAGGAAGAAAGGATTTCACATGAATCCGTAGGGACCCAAAAGTAAAAAGGGCTCCATCCCTAACGCAGCTCATAAACCCATCTAATCTACGGTTAGTAGCTTAATATTATAATACAAAAAAAAAGCTTAATATTAACTTAAGAGTACCTCCTATACATGGTTGATGGCGTAGCAGATACTTCTTATTTAATATTTATAGAACTCAGATTCTCGAGTAGAAATGTGTTGAATAAAAGAAAAAACAAAAATCCTTATGGCTTCAAATACAGAGTACTAATGCAAAACAGAAGTCTTCTATCTATATCTTTCTTGCTGAGGACCTAATACTTTTGTATATGGATGAGGAAAGTAGGACCAAAGAGGATGATGGATGAATCATATCATGTATATGTTTGTACAGGTGCCATGGGATCAAATGGTCTTTCTGCATATCACTTTTAAATAGAATAGAATCTTTATATTTCATCTTGTCCAATATTGGCCAATATTTTTTTCATTACATGACAGCATATAATTAAATATTTACACAAAAACTTTATAGTAGTGGTGACATGCCTTATCAAAATTAGATCATATTTATAGACGGATGCTATACCCCATTATATTCTAAACAAAAGTTGATGTGATAATATTCTTAATTCATCCAACGGAGAGGGAGAGAGATATCACACAATTGTGGAGTTGAATATCCTCGGATATGATTTGTCGACAGTGATAGTATAGAAAGTAAGAAGACCAAAGTTTAGGGTTTTCCTTTGATGACAATATATGTGGGTTGACCCTTTTAGATTTGAATTTTAAACGAATGTTCTATATTTGTGAGTACTTAACATGTAAATTGTAAATATAACAATTTGTTTAGTAGAATGGACGTGGTTTGTTCTAGGTTTTGGTGAACACAGAAGATGGAGTAGTTTTTTAAAGAAAAAAAAGTTGGGGTTTGGGGGATAGAGAAGACAAAGGGGCGAATAGTAAGGCTCAAAATACGGGTCAAACAAGAATGGATGGTGCCACTCCCACCTCCCTTAGAGTCTACGTATTCCTTCTTACGTTATTTCATTCAATTTTTATTCATTTATTTATTACCACCCCTAGCTACCTCTCTTTCACCACCCAATTTGATAGGGAACACTTCTATAAATAATTGTACTAGGATTGAAATATTTTGGAAGATATGAGCTTATAGAATTTGGAGATAAAAATATATATTTTAAATTACATAAAATGTTTTGGATATATTCAAAAAATAAGTGAAGGATTAGAGACGAAAAAATAAAAGCTAAAGATTGATGCTAAAGAGCTATTTTTTAGTTAACTTTTGAAAATTATTTTATTTATTTTAATTTTTAAACTGTAATTATAAACTTTTAATCTTAAATTCTAAATTATAAATCTTAAATCCCTGTAAAACAAGAAATTTTAAAATCAAAATAAAAAAATGAACTAAATTAATTAAGTGAAAGTTAATTTTTTCTAGTTTCTAGAACCAATATAAAAGATTAGATAGTTTCTTACTGAACACATAGCCAATAGGATCATTTTATTCCAACAAATTAGATATGGAGAGATACTACTAATTGATTTGTGCCAACCTTAATTTGTTTGGACTAAATCTCTGCATAAATCTAGTTTAGGTCCTTTACTGAGATATAAACTAAAAGATTAATCTCTCACTGCTAGGTGGATATATACATATATTATTGTTAATTCCATAACACATCATATCATATATATGGATGTGCAATTTTAATTTTGAAAGGTGAGGTTTTGGTTTCTTTGTATTATGTTAAGGTGTGCTTTAAGGGAAAATGCTATTCATTTGGGTGAAGACAAATTATATATAGTTAAGAAGTTAACTGTCTTAGTCACTTGCACTGAATTTATAAAAAAAAAATTGGAGAATTCATCTGATCAGAGTTGTTGAAATCAAACAACTGTTTTGGTTATATAGATTCTTATAAATTCGAAATGATATCTTCTTCACATGGCATGAGCTAGGGTGAGATGTCCCAAATCACCATACATACCTCTACCAATCAATATAAATTATACATCATCATCACATACAAGAGTCATTTTCTGCTTATAGCACATTATCTACTTATCTTGGAAGGTGTCCAATCTTTTTCCCTATTTCACTGATAAATAAGAAGGAATCACTTTCAACTGCCTTAATACCTGTTGAACGTTAAGTGGCCATTGTGAGAGTATAATAGACTTATTTGTTTTTGAGAAACACTACTTTAATTTTTAAGCTAGATAAGATAATTAACATCAAGAAGTAATAAATTATTTAGTTTTTTTATGGTATTTTTTGACCGGTTAAAGATTAATCTTCACAAATCTAAATTCTATTAAAAAATTTGTGACTAAAACTAATGAATTGCTGTAGGCAAGATTCAAATTTCGAACTATTGTTTTTAAACTGTAATTCAATGTACATATTATCTTCAATCCAATTTAAAATTTGCCAAGACAGAATCATATAATGCTTGCATTGCCACGGCCAACATTTTCAGTGATGTTGATCACTGAATACTCTAAACGCTGATCCCAGTGAGTGAACTTAATTAATTGCCTTGGTCATAATCTTATATTAGTTAACTGTTCTTCAAAAGAAGCTAGACTCAAATTAAAAAATAGCATTTTAATAAATTGTGAAAGTACAACTGGTTTTACACCTGTTTACATATGGTATTGATTAATTACATTCTGAATTTGTTGATATATAATATTTATACATATATGTAAGAGAGCTTAGCTAGCTAGGTAGAAAGAGAGTCAAATATGGGGAAGACCTGGCCAGAATAAGAAGCAAGGATCCACATGCATGGCGGCAATAGAGTCAGAAAGTTGATTAAGAAAGTCAAAGCCACATTTAACGCACACGTGAGCATTTCACTCATAGAGCTGGCACACTTACACCATCACTAATTTATATATCTTCTCTTACAAGTGCTTGCTTCACTTTCATCTCAACTTGCCTTGCTAGCTAGCTACTCATTTATATAATTATTCCTTAAATCTTCAATTTAACTAACAAACACAAATACCTTCTTCTCTCACGCTTTCATATAATAATTACATAAAACATAGGTGGATGTGTAAACCTTGATTGCCTTTTAAGCACACTGTACTACTCATATTTTTCTTCTCTTCCCTTTCCTTCCGAGTTCCGACTCTCTCTCGGTATTCTCTTCCTCTATCTATCACATACTCAGAGAGCATGCCTGAATGTCCAGAGAAAGGTAATAATACAAATCTTGTCGACTATCTAATTAATTAAGTTGAATTAGCCCTATTTTAATTTGATTTGGTGGTAGGGAGAGATTTGAGGAGATAGGGAAGAAGATAAAGAGGGAAGGAGATAATGTTTCAAGTCAAATGGGAAGAAGACACATGTTAGGGCCACCAGGAACCCTAAACACAATTACACCATGTGCAGCATGCAAGCTACTGCGACGAAGATGCGCACAAGAATGCCCCTTCTCTCCATATTTCTCACCTCATGAGCCCCAAAAGTTCGCTTCTGTCCACAAAGTCTTTGGTGCCAGCAACGTCTCCAAGATGCTCATGGTATTTCTTCAAAAAATATAATTATTTTTTATAGGCTTCCAACTGGAAAGACAATTTAATTACTCTTTATTTATTAATATTTATTAGGAGGTACCGGAGTGCCAAAGAGCTGATGCAGCGAATAGTCTAGTTTATGAGGCTAATGTGAGGCTAAGAGATCCAGTTTATGGATGCATGGGTGCAATTTCAACATTGCAGCATCAAGTTCAATCTTTACAAGCTGAACTCAATGCAGTGAGGTCAGAAATACTTAAATACAAACTCAGAGAAGCTAATAACAATATCATTATTCCCTCCTCCCACCATCATCTTCCTATGCTCCCTTCATCCGGGGCTGCTGTTTCCGTCGCTGCTCCTCCTCCTCCGCCACCACCACTTCCTCCTAATTCTCTCCCTCCCATTTCTTCCTCTTCTTCCTCCATGTACATCCAACAACAACAGAGGCCTCCCACCAACTATAGCAGAATTCCAAGTGACAATATTTCTTATTTTGGTTAAATTTGGAGACTTCATAATAATAATAATAATAATAAATTATTCCATTTATTTCTCTCTTTGATATGGGATCAAGGGTGGAATAAATTGTTACGGTAATTAGTAAACAAAATGGGAATGAAGTATTAATTTATACTACCTTGATGATGATGTTGTTAATTGCTATAAGCTGTGGCTGTATGCTTTAATTAATTAATCTTGTTATTATTGTCTTAGTCCAAATGATCAATGCCAAATTTTTACTTAGATATTGGTGACTATATATATATATATATATATATATGAAGGTTAGTTTTCTTCATTCCATTACTCAATCCTTTCATCTAAAGTTGCTATAATACCATATTGGAATCATTGCACCTTAGCTTGGTCTGTGATTATTAATATCTACATTTCTTCCATAGCAATAATTGATGTAGACACCATGCCTAATTGGTTTAGTATACACATAGCAAGTTCCTCTTAGCTTGTTCATTTTATGAAGCAAAAGGAATTGAAGAGGAAAAGACTTTTGAATTGTATTTAATAGTGGATGCTATTTTTCAATTTGGTGGTTTAATTTGTGAAATATTATTGTTGCAATAGTGGGAGGAGGAGGAGGGTGAATAATGATATTGTTGTTTGGTTAAATTAATTTGGCACGTGACAGCTGTGGTTCTTTGAAACGTGTTAATCTGTGCCACTGAAGCTTCTGAGTTTGCTGTCTCAAATTGCGGGAGACAAAAGGTATGCTTTGTGAATCTTCGCCATGTTAATTCACTCAGAAATTAAATGTAATGTCTACTGTGTAACAAAACACAAATACAGTGAAACAATTAATTAGTGTTCATTAGAGGAGAAGCATGTATAATCTTCTGTGGTTGAGATCAGATTTTCATTTGCTTTTCTTGCGGTTTTGCTTTTCATATGAGTTTCTTCATCAGTAGTAATGAGTCCCTTATTCCTCATATATGAATATGAGTTCGTTTCTTTGAATGTTTTTTAACTTACTATATACTATATTTGTAGTTTCTTCTAAAGTTTTCTCTTAATTGCAATAATTAGAACTAGACCCACATGAAATTAATGTGTGTGTGTGTAGAACGTACCCATCTTTGGAGTTATGGGAAAGCCTTTATCAAGTGTTTTTTTCTTAGATAAATAAAAATAAACGGCATCTTTAGATCAAGGAATATAATTGATGAATTAAACACTTCTCAGTTACATATTGGTTTTTATAATTTTATTTTCCCTCTTCTATTCTATGCTGCATGCCACATTATTAATTCTCTAGAAACTCTACAATAGCATCTTTTGATGCCTACATATTTATATATAAAATATAAATTTGATTTGATTTGATTCCATCAGAGTACATCATCAATCAAAGATAAAGAATATATATATTCCTAAACAATTATGTTAGTTCTGATGAGTAGTTATCACTATAAAATATATATTAAAAATAAATTAAAATTATATATATTTATATATAAATACATAACTAATTGATTTTGTTTGTACATATAACATTTTCTATTCTTAAAACATATATCTAATGTGCTATTGAAAACCGAAATTTTTACATATAATTTTCTAAGGATTAGGATATAGCTCAGATTAATGTGTGTAACATATTTGTTGGATGGTCATACTCCAATGAAAGCTATTTGGTTTCCTTGGCGTGAGGATTTCAGCTTAGTCTCTATGACTAACAAGGAGGTGCTAAGGGGGAAGTGTCAATCGTATAAGCAATAAATATGAAGATAAAGACTTGCACTTTCTTCTATTTTTGTTTTAGAATTCTCCAATTCAATTTCTTTCTCTTTAGGGTGCACACATATCCAAACTAAGCTTAATGTTATTGTTTATAAATCTTCTAGTTGAAAACTTAGAACCCTAATATATCTATATAGATGTGACATGAATTATTGGTCCCATGTCATGATTGCTTCAAGTCTTGGCATCTAATTCCTGGTGTTGACACCACCCAACCATCATTCCTTGTATTTGAACAAATTTGTGAACCTAATTTTACTTTTGTGACACCTATATATATCATTTTAAAATAATTATTCATTGATTTTTTATACATTAAAAAATTAATATACTTAAATTTATTTTACATCTAACTATCTATAAAATAAGAAAAACAAATATTTATTTAAAAAAATAAGCGTAGAAAATTAACGGTTAATTAATAAATTTTTTTATTCAGAATTTAGAATTTAAAATTTAAAATAAATAATATAATTTAAAAAAAATAGTTTATATTGATTGAAATAAAATTCACTTCCTAGTTGAATCCTTCTAAAAATACAAAGAGAACTACACTTTTGGCATAGTGTTTCATTTAGAAAAAAATATTAATTAAAACACTAGTCTATATTAAAAGTTAATATATAGTGATAGGTGCACTGTTTTTTTTTCCCTTTTAGTGAGTAGTTATCTATCAATGATAAAAAAAATTACATAAACTTTTGAATAGTTTTAATTTTAATTGAGGTATTGATATTATATCAACTTTTATACAATATTAATTTTAATTGATGTATTATAATTTTGTGTAACATAAAAAATTTAATTAAAAATAAAAATATGAATTATAACCTTTTATATTTATATTTTTTAATAAAAATGGATGTTGGAAAAAAAAAGAAAAACAAAAACACACCTACTTTTTAGTACATGCTATGTTACATTGTTACCTACTTCTTTAGTACATGCTATGTTATTATTTAATAAATATTTTTTTTATAAATGAAATATTACGTTTAAGGTATAATGTTTTAGTGTTTTTTGCAATTTTGATATATGAAACAGTACGATTTTTGTTAAGAACGCGATATTTCTGTCTGTCGTTTAGCAAAGCATTCAAGTGTTTTATTCAACACAAACTCTAAATCATCACACTTTTGTAACTTATTTTAAAGTATTATACATTATTAAAACACATTCTTATTTTTATTAGGATAAAATATTATTTTGGTATTCAATATTTTGATCGAATTTTAATTTAATTTTTAATATTTTAAATTTTTATTTTAATTTTAAAATTTTTTAAAATGTCCTATTTCAATTTTAAAAAAGTTTTAAGCGGATTAATATTATTTTATTATTAAATTTAACACAAATAATTCATATATTGAAGAGCCAATAATATTCGATTTTAGTATGTAAGTTAAATCGATCCACGAATGATTATTAATATAATTTTTTTTTATTTTGAAACGCTGATGATTCATTATTAGAATTTAGAGTTTTGTACAAAAAAAAATTGAGGAGAAGAAGTATTACAAGAAGATTTTGGTTATATTTTTTTAACACATAAAAAAATATAACTTAACTAGTAACGTTATTAATGTCTACCCCATTAATTTTATTAAAAATTAGTATCAAATTTAATAGTAAAATCACATTGAATTAATTTAAAATTTTTTGAGACAGAAATAAAATAGTTAAAATATTAAAAACAAAATTATTAAAATTTGACCTAAATATTGAAGATCAAAATATAATTTTATCCTTTTTATTATAGTGGAAATTTTTTTTGAAATAATGCATAGAATAATATTATCAAAAACGAGAGTGACGATATATTTATGTAATTTAATAAATATATAAATTGGATTGAATGTTGAATTTACAAGTTGAGTTTGATCCTGGTTAAGTATGGGTTCCCTGTATCATTTATTTCTGAGTGCTCTCGAACTCATAACCGATGCATGTGACAGAGTAAGAGAATGCAAGATCACTAAGCTATTCACTACTATATAAGACTTGGATCTCACTCAACCATCTTTGCATTTGCCAACATATATATATATATATATATATATATATATATATATATATATATTATTAATTTGATTTTATCAATATGATTCAGCAACCCCCTGAAGTTTACTCAAATCGTTGCATAAAATAAAGCTAGATTTGGATTATTTTTTCTTTCTATAAGAAGATGCCCTGTAAAGAGAATAAGAGAAAAGAACCTAGCTATATGTCCCAACCTGTGTTTGATTTTTGTTATTTGTTTTTTGCTTTTATTTTACACAAAGCTATGATAGAATTTTCAACCAAATTGAATAATGTATCATATTGTATGTGTTGTGTTGTTAAAATAACAACACTTGGTTAGTAGAATATCGTTAACCCATGAATTTAACGCATTGACTCAATGACTCCATACATGATTAAGTGAGAAGATTCGAAAATACGCTAAAGATAGCTAAGCAAAAAATTCCGTACCCTAAACACATGCAATGTTTAGGTTTAAGGCTATAGCCACATACAGATTTATATCATACATAAGATACAAAAATTCTATTGTGGCACCCATTAAGAAAAAAAAATACCCACAAAATATGTATTCTTGGTCTCTCTTTATATTTTTGAACTCTTTTACGCTGTATCAGAGTGTCTTCCTTAGGTTAAATACATGGATTGCAAATCCATATATATATGGCTGTGAGTTATTACAATATAAATTTTAATCGGTTTATTCATAGTGACGATCACTACTGGTCTCGACATTTGTTGATATGAGATTCCAAATCTCTCTCTCTCTCTCTCTCTCTTTTTTTTTAAATTACTACAATTAGGTATCAAGTTTCTCAGTGATGATCGATCTCTTTCAACAAGTTAGTAATAGTAAGTTGAAGCTCAAAATCATTTTGAAAAGTTCAACAAAATGTTGGCTGATTTTTTCTGATTATGACACATAAATTAAAGCACACAACATGATGAATAAAAAATAAAGTTATCTGTGCTATAAAATATGAAAAATGATTTGAACTCTTAAACTATTTTTTAATTATTTTCTTAATTTTAAATAAAAATTGAATTTTTATATTATAATTTTAAAAAAATGAACATATATTTAAAAATAAAAATTTGAACAAAATAGTTAGAAAAATAAGTTAAAAGTATAATAGTTATTTGTAAAATATTCACTCACAATATTTTATAAGTGGTAAATAGCTTTGTATTTGCAAATAATCTGTGCATTTAATTTGAATTTTTGTAGGGAGATTTGAATAACTATTTAGAAGGTGAATATACAAAATTGGAATAAAATTCGATTTGTAGACACTTTTTTATTTTTTTTTTTTAAATTTGGTCACTCACAATGAAAAATTCATTTGACATAAAATCACCAAATTATAAAATAAAAAAGTTTTATTGTTTTAATAATATTTGTAAAAAATTATATCAAAATTGTAAGATCTGAAAAATTTACTAACTAATTATATAATTAAAATTAAGTTAAGAGGGTATGAGTTAAAAAAAATTAAATTTCATAATTTGAAAATTTACAGATAGAATTTAAGCTTAGAAAATTATTCGGAGCGCGAAAATACAATTAATTATGGAATAACGCGTACCTGCGTTGTAAATAACTGTACACATTTAGTCTGTCCGGTACTACGTATGAAAAAAATAAAAATGTAAAAAAAATAACTAGAAAAATACTTAGAATACAAATTGAAAACTTATCTTTAAAATTTGGCTCTAAGTAATGAGCGAAAGGACAAAAATGCCTACTATAAAAAAAAACTCTAAGTACCGTCGGATTTACCGTCGAATTTAGCGTCGCAGAGTAGCGGCGGAATTACTATTGGTAACGGCGCCGAATTCGTAAAGTTATATAATTACGGACGGATTTAAGTTTCCGACGGCCATTCGCTGGTAATATTTGGAGGGAAACAAAAATATATTGCGTGTCTTTTAGCGTTTTGGATTTATCGTAAGATTTTTTTAACGGTAAAGCAACTTTGTGAAACAATATGTTTTGGTTACCCGCAATGGTTTACCATCGGATTTTTCTGACGGTAAATCCGATGGTAACTAGGACGTAAATTAAAAGTGCGAACCCTCTTCCCCTCATTCAAATTTCACCCTTTTCTCTCACTTCTTTTACTATCCCTATCATTGTCGCCAATACCACAAACATCACAGCCCCTTCCCCGTCGCCATCAACCCACTGTCGCCCCCACCATCATTGTGTCACTGCTACCCTGCTTTGCCGCGAGTCCAACCTGCAGTGCAACAAAAAAACAAGGAAGCTCCTGTCCCAGTCTTCAAGCGAGTTTTCCAGCCTTTGGCAACCACTTTTATATCACTTCTAGCTTCGACAACATCATAGTGCTGCTGCATCTTCACCTCTTCTCTGTTCTCTCCTTGTTCTGCATTCCAGGTTTCTCTAACCTTTGTTTTTCTTTCTTCTTCAACTTCTGTTTGTGTTAGGTTGTTTTATTAGTCTAATTTTAGTTAATTAATTTAGTTAGAGCAAATTTTCTGATTTTAGTGGATTTTAGGTGGTTAAGATATGTTACTTTTAGGATTATTAGTTTGTGTTATATTACTGAAAGTATTAGAAACCGACTGAATTGATGGATAATGCTGATAACTTTGTGTTGAACATGCTGAATTTGTGTGAAAATTGATGTTAAAAGACTATTTGTTTTGTTGAAAAATTGCTGAAATTTGGTTGAATAGCATTGACTTGAATTTGAATTGTCAACTGTTACTTAGTTGCGTTGATTTTTCATCTTTGATGTATGTGCAGACCAAGTGTTCGTTTATATGCCTGTATGTCTATTGTTTGTTTTAAATTTCATGTTATAGCTACCATGTGATTTAGGATGTTTGATTTTTTCTTGGCATAGTTAATTAAATCTTTTTGTGATAAACGATTGTAATGGTTGAAATGGTTGTGTTCTAAGATACTTGTTATTTAGATTATCCAATGTTGCACTTATAGTTGTGGTGTTAGTTATAAGAATTACATTGGTATTATTATAATGTATTGCTGTTTTGTTGTTCTGAATTTCTGTTAACTGGTATCTATTTGCAGACATGACGACATGTGGAGGTTCAGCAGATTAGGCTACTAGTCGTGGACGTGGTCATGGTCGTGGTAGAGGGTCATAGTAGGAAATCCTCGAAAATTCTGGATCCTCTCCCTCTACTATGGCTACCCTGGTGACATCACAGGTTGCAGGTTTAGCGGACCAGCCATTCATTATGGTCCCTAACCCCCAACTACATTCCTCTATCTACGGCGATGATGCTGCCTCCAACCGCTCAGCAGCCTACTTCCACGACGATGCCGCCTCTAGCAATGGAAGCCGCGGCCCCGGAATCCTCTTAGGGAAATGAGGTAGCTGATGCCTCGCCACCACCTTCCATCGTACGGTTGATGATTTGGCTTGATGGCGGTACGGGGTAAGTATCACTTTAAGTATAATATATTTCCTGATTATTGAATTGGTGAAAGTGTATGATTATTGGTTTTAGTTTAGCGGATATTGGGCTATAGGTTTGAATAGCTGAAAGTGTTTCATGTTTTCTGATTATTAAATTGCTGAAAGTGTCTGACTATTGATTCTAGTTTAGTGGATTTATGGTTGTAGGTTTGAATAGCTGAAAGTGTGTCATGTTTCCTGATTATTGAATTACCGAAAGTGTCTTGATTTTTTATTATAGTTTAGTGGATTTAGGGCTGTAGGTTTGAATGGATGAAAGTATTTCAGGTTTCCTGATTATTGAATTGCTGAAAGTGTCTGATTATTGATTCTAGTTTAGTGGATTTATGGATGTTGATTCTTGTTTATTGTTTGTTGTTCATTGATTGTTGATATTTGGTGTTGTTTAAATTAATTGTTGATGGAACGAGTTTGTGGTGCATTTCAGTTATAGATGAAACTTTGCCAAAATTTCTATAAAAATCCCTATATATTATTGTTATTTGCTTTTGAAGTTTTAATTTATATTACCATATTGATTTATTTGTGGATTGTTGATAGGTTCACACCGAAAAAAATGTATGAACTCATGAGATGATCAACGTCATCAAGCTAATGTATGACCATTTCTGCCCCAGCTACAAGAAGATCCCCGCTGAGACCAGAGAGCTATGGTTTTAGAAATAGGCGGTAATTATTTTTTTTAGTTTTAAACCTTTTTAGTGAGTTTATATACTCTGTTTTGATTAACTAATTTTAAAGTTTCTTTGTGTAGCTACACTTTATATGGGACGCCTCGCACGATGCCCTCATTAGGAAGATCTACGACCATCGAATGGGTTGGCGGCTGCAGTAGATGCTGGAGCCTGGAGGATGTTCGTGAGTGATGGGATGATGCCAGGGCATCTTGGCTAGTTTTACTAGCCATTTTTTGTATGCTTTAGGTTGGTTTCATGCATTTTCTTAGGAAATAAGCAAGTATTTAGTTGAAAATGCAATCATACCATGATTCAAGTAAACATTGTGAATTTTGAATGATTTCATGAGAATTATGCATAAATTGAATGATAAATTGGATGATGCATGATCCCATGATTAAGAGCAAGACTTTGATGCACTTTGTTTGATTAATTTCAGGCCAAAAGAAGAAGAGAAGAGCCACGTTAGGGGTTACGTTAGTTACACTAACGTGGGCACTAACGTGAAAGAAAGGAAAGCCCTAACGTTAGTGAGAAATGTTAGTGGCATTAACTTTGAAGAAGGAGAGCATGGAACGTTAGCAAGGAAGACCCACGTTAAGAGTCATGTTAGCCATATTAACGTGAACTCTAACGTAGAGAAAAAAGGCACCAAGCAACGTTAATGGGAAAGGTGAGTCCCAATAACACTTGCGAAAGGAGTATATGCCAACGTTAGTGGAAAAAGTGAGTGCCACTAACGTTGGCGAAGCAAAAAGACCCACGTTAACAGCCATGTTAACTAAGTTAACGTGGTAGTTAACGTGGAAGGAAAGGGAGATGCCAACGTTAATGGAAAAAGTGAGTGCCACTAACGTTGGCGAGACAAAAAAAGACCCACGTTAACTTCCACGTTAACTAAGTTAACGTGGAAGTTAACGTAGGCAAAAGTCCCACCTGGCAGCCTGACCATGCCTTCTTCAAACACGCATAACTTGAGTCACAAAGCTCCAAATGAAGTGATTCTAGTGGCATTGGAAAGTAGGATTCTAGAGCTTTCCAAGCATATATGGCACTACATGATTGACACTAAATTGGAGGGAGAAAACCTGCCCCAAAAGTGCAAAGATGAACATGGTATCAACCTGTAGTAAGGCCAACTGACCTCTTCACCTTCCAAGAAGTGTAACTCGAGTTTTAGAGCTCCAAATGATGCGCTTCCAAAGGCGTTGGAAAGTAGACATCTAGAGATTTCCAAAAATATATAATAGTATGGGGTGGACATTAATTTTGAGCTCCAGAACTTGGAAATAATAAGCCCCTAGTCGCTAGCGTTATCGGGACTCACGTTTTCCATTAACGCTAGCGACTATGCCAGCGACCATGTCCACTTCAAAGGAGTATAACTTGAGTTACAGAGATCCAATTGAGGTGATTTCAGTTGCGTTAGAAAGCTGACATTCAGAGATTTCCAAAGATATATAATAGTCTATAGTGGGCATGAAATTGAAGCACAAACAAGAGGCATCTTTTAAGCCCCAAACACACCAACTAGGCAGCATTTCACCATGGGCTTCAATTTGATCACTTCTCTTTCAAGGACCACCCAACCTCAAGGAAGCAAGCCCACAAGTGTCAACCAATTAAGGCCACAAGAAGCATCTAGAATAAGAATTTTCATTTAATTGTAATTTGCTTTTAATTTCATTTTGTAATTTAGGAGAGCCTATATAAAGGCCTTAGTTTGTACATTCAGAAAAAGGCTGGACTGAGGCTGGAAAATTGGGGATTGAAGTAGGGTCTTCGGACTCCCTCCCCTCACACAATTTTCCTTCTTTTTTTTTCTTTGTACCTTCCATTTATGAATTTTGAAGTTTCAATTTCAGTTTAATCTTTATCTTTATTTTTCTGCACTTTCTTTCTTTTCTATTTTGGTAGAGCAATGATTAACTAACTCTTTTCATTGGGTTAGAGAGCTCTATTGTGATTCAATGGATCAATTGTAGTTCTTATTCTTCTTCTTCTTTCTTTTCTCTTGATTTTACTAGAGAGCTTTCGATCTTAATTCAATTGGGTAATTGTCTTGGAAGAGAAATTGCTCATACTTGAATTTCCTCTGAACCTTGGAAGAGGAATGAGGAAATCATGCTAGAAATGCTCTCTCACATTGGATTAGGTTGGGGGTTGGATGGATATTGTGACATGTAATCCTACCAATACTTTGATCTATGAATGTGTGTGGTATAATCAGTGACCAAACTTCATCTCTTCCCATGAGCAATTAAATCAAGGAATTGGCAATTGTTCAAGCTTAGAGAAATTGGATTGCCAAGGAATTGGGATCCAATCACTTAAGATTGCCAAGGAGATCAATGAATGCATTGATTGAGGAAGAGATGAGAATGAACTAGATCTGGAGGATTGCAATATCTCTTGATCCCAATGTTCATTTTATTTTTAGTTCTTGCATTTACTTTTCTTGCCATTTTACTCTTCTGCACTTTATAGCTTTTCTTTACTTTTATGCCATTTACATTTCCTTGTTACTTATCACTCCAATATGATTCGTCTAACTAGGATAATCAATTAATCATTGTTTGCTTAATCCGTTAATCTCTGTGGGATTCGACCTCACTCTATTGTGAGTTATTACTTGACGACAATTCGGTATACTTGCCGAAGGAAAATTTGTTGAGAGACAAGTTTTCATGCATCATGGGACCACCTAACAACTTAGCTCCAACCAAAAATAAAGAAGGCTTTGTTAGTTATCTAGGAGATCAATGAAGGGTTCAGGCATTGGCGTCTCACCAATAGAGCTAATAGGGCATCGGCCAAGTCGTCTAAGTATACCGGCGGCTCAGTGACCTTCATGAAGACAAAGGCCAGGCTGGTATGTAGTGTCTTTAATTTTGTTATTAACTTATAGTTATATTCTTTTACATATCATTACTAAGCATCCTAATCATATTACTTCAATGCAACATGTGTAGTCGAAGTTGTTAGATTGTGAGGCGATATTGGCAGAGATGTTCAAGTACACCCACACGTTGAAGGAGAACAAAGCGAGATTTGGTGATCAGCAATCTCAGGATCATGACATGAGTAAACATACATCTGATCTTCTGATATAAAATTAGAGATTAAATGTATAGCTGTCATACTAATCACAATAACATGTATTACACAGGAGTCCTACACACAGACACTAGAGGTAGCGATTCAGCAATCTCAGTAAAGTGGGGAGGAGACCGCCAATGGATCTGCTGCTTCAGTCGTCGATCCCGATGCGGTTTGTCATGAGATCGGCTTAGCACCGTACAAAAACTGCATATACAAGCTTCATTCTTTGCTAGCAGCCTCCGCACCTTCACATTGAGGACAACGTCCGGCTCTACCACCATTCGAGCCGTCAAGCTTGAGGAAGGCATGGATTTTAGGATACAGGTGCAGGACCTCACCCGAAGCCTTCACCAGCAGGCTCAGAAGTTGAACGATTATTGGAAAGGATATCATGAGATCCTCATATGCGTGATAGACACCGATGACCTCAGGATAGAGTGGAGGGAGCAGCTAGAGCGGCTTCAGCGGATGGAGGCTTAGATGGAGGTGTACGATGCTCAGATGCATGCCACTGGCATTAACCCTGCTAGTGGCGCACAGACATCACTACCCTTTTCACCGCCTCATCAGGGCCATAGGAACGACAACGATGGGGAGGACTACCTGGATCTCTAGTTATTAATGTTTCATTTTATTGTTTCATTGTGTTTATTTGATGTATTTGACTTTTAATTTATTTGAATATTTTATTATTTATTTTAAATAATAGGTTTCTATTATTTATAAATTGTTATATGATTCTGTGAAAAATAAATTTAAAAAAACTTAAAATTGACCGTTTGTTTCATAATTTCTTTTTTAAAAAAATTAACATTAACGTCAGATTTATCGAGGGAATAATCCGATGGTAACAGTGTGGGAAACAACATATTGTAGCGCCAATATTACTGTCGAAAAAATGGTAACTAAATAATTTTTCGAATCTATCACAGAATCCAAAAGTAATTACCGTCAGACAAAAAATTTTTGACAGTAAAGATTTACTAGCGAGGTTTATATCGTCTGATTCCTTCTGACGGTAACTTAATTACCGTCCAATTTTTGTTTGTTTTTTCTACGAAAAATCCAACGATATTCAGTATTTTTCTTGTAGTAGCCCCTCACTTATAACAGCCTTAAACGTGACTACAGCCCATTTTTCATTCATTTTCACCAATTGAGAGAGAGGCTCGAACATGAGACAAGAGAAGAATGGAAAAACCTAAATACTATTCACTCTTCACCTTCAAATCGACGTTTCTCACAAACCGGAGCTCTGATTGATGATCCGTTGGTGGCTACACGTCATTGTCATTTCCCTCTACGTTTCTATACTACTTTTACAGTAAGTAATCACAAGAATCATACCCCATTTTTATATTTCTTGTAATTTTGCTTTTTTAGGTATGTGGGTGTTGAAATTAGTGATTTTGATACTTTAGGGGAAGCTCAAGTTTAATTTCTAGTATGAACCAAGGGGAATTCGGATATTATTAGATTGAATAGATTTGATTGAGTGCTTGGCTTGGTTGGTGTTGATTAAAGCTTGCATTAATTGACGGCTTGGATTGGTTAGAGAGAAAGGTTCAAGAGGTTGGAACCCCGTTAACTATGGTGCGGGTTTCGGTTTCAAATAATCACTATGTAATGCTATGTGAAATCCTAGACTAGTTGACCTTAAGATATTTTTGGTGTAAGACCCCAAATTTTTTAAAATTAAAATATTGAGTTATTTATACTTTATTATATTTGTTTAAGATTTTATTTTCAGAAAATTATTTTACTAAAAATTATTAAATCAAATTGATGATCCTTTAAGTTTAAAAATTATTTTGAACTCATAAATTTCATCATAATTAGATATTTTCTAATATTTAAAGTTTACGAGTTTTAGTAATTTGAAAATAACGAAGATTTGATTTAATTTGAATAATTGAGATTTGAGATTTAATCATTTGATTTTATGAATTAAAAGAAATTAATTAGATTATCTCTAATTTTAAATTAGACTACTTATTTGAGACAAATTAATAAGTTGATAAATAAATAATATTTTTAAAATAATTATATTGGAATATACTTGGTTTTTGTTCATACCCTGACCCGAGAACAAGGTCTGTGCCGACAAAAGGCAAAAGGGCCGACTTTTGAAGAAGGCCCTCCTACATCCACCGACCTCTTAACGTTGACCTACAAGCCCAAAAAGAGGCCCAATACAGCAAGGTCACTGCCCACTGGAAGGCGGTAACCAAAGATAAGATCCTACCAATAGATATAAGATAAGATAAAGATCCTCCTCCCAAAGGAGGTAATCAATTCTACTATAAATACACTGGAGCCCCCAGATATAACTCATACTCTGATTCTACTAAGGAGCCTGCTTAAAGCCCTTGATAACTTAGGCATCGGAGTCTCTTGCAGGTACCACCACCCAACCCCTCACGAGGAGCTCGGATAGGTGGCACCTCAACACCAATAGGTCGGACATCGACACTCGAAAAGGACCCGGACCTCACGTCCAGCCCGGATTCAACATTTCAGGTAACCATTGGAACATTGGCGCTGTTGTCGGGGAACCTGGAAGTCAACCCACACCCATGGCGAACAACTAAGGAGAAGACTGACACATTGCATCCGAATTAGGGGAAGGGGCACAGACAGATGACCATAACGTCGTGTTCCCCCCACCACCGTCGCACCACAGAAAAATTACCCATGAAAACTCCAATCCGAAGAAAAACCACTTGGATGCACGACACCCTGAAGGAGAAAAACACCCCCAACTACATATATACTAGATATGGTTCACGGGTAGCAAGATCATTTAAACCAGCTCGAGCACGAGGCCGAGCGCCAACGGGAAACCGAACAAGACCTAAAAAGAGAAGTGAGATGACTTAGGGAGCTAGAGGAAAAGCTCCAAAAGCTCAAAACCGATCTCCGAACACGTACCGCATGAGCAGATTGTGAAGCCAGCTCCCTAAGAGAACATGACCCATTCACAGAAGAAATCACGAAAACAAAAGTCCCTAAGAACTTCAAGCCACCGGACATGGATCTATACGACGTGACATCCGACCTGAGCCACCACCTCAGCAACTTTTAGAAGCCGGATGTACATGACTAAGGCCTCCGACACAACCCGTTGCAAAGCCTTTCCCACCACCCTCACTAAAACGGCAATAAATGGTTTGACAGCCTACCCCCCAGGTCGGTTGTCAGCTTCGACGACCTCGCTATGAAATTTCTAACTAGGTTCTCCATTCAAAAAGACAAAACCAAACACCCCAAGCCTACTAGGGATCAAACGAGGAGATAGGGATAATCTCCGGGACTACATGGAAAGATTTAATAAAGCTTGCCTAGAAATTCAGAGCCTCCCTACTGAAGTGGCCATCATGGGACTAATCAATGGCCTGAGGGAAGGGCCATTCAGCCAGTCCATATCGAAGAGACACCCAGCCTCTTTGAATGAGGTGCAGGAGTGGGCAGAAAAATACATTAACATGGAAGAAAACTCTCGATTAGGGGAGCCCTCGAAAACTAACTTCTCCTACTCATCCCAAGACAGAGAACGAGAATCTAAGAAAAAGAAGGAACCAAGTGCCGAGAAGTCCAGAAAATACCACAACTACACCCCTCTTCGGGTCTCCCTGGTAGATATTTATAAGGAGATATGCCATACAGAAAAATTCCACCAGCTCGTCTGATCAAGCACAAAAAAGCAGGAAGTGGGACAGAGTCTTGCGAATACCATAAGCTCTATGGACACCCTACCAACGAATGCTACAACCTAAAAAACATCATAGAAAAGTTGGTTAGGGAAGGACGACTCGATCGGTACCTCGCCGATAGATCGGACGACCCGAGAAAGAGAAGACGGGATAAAGAGGGAGGTCAGCCAGAACGTCCTCCCCACACCCCAGAACGACACATCCACATGATAAATGGAGGATTCGCAGGAGGGGGAGTCTCAAAATCATCCTGCAAAAGACACCTCAAAGAGGTGTACCATGTCAGAGAAAACAGTCAACCACCTAACTTATCTACAATCTCCTTCACCAAGGAAGACGCCCAGGGGATAGCACCGGGACACGATGACCCAGTGGTAATTACCATCATTCTAGCAAACGCAACCTACACCGGACCTTGGTCGACCAGGGAAGCTTGGCCGACATCCTATTCAGACCTGCTTTCGACAAACTCGGGCTCAAAGAAAAAGAACTAAAAGCATATCCCAACAGTCTGTTCGGACTAGGGGACACCCCGATTCAGCCCCTAGGATACATCTCACTATATACCACCTTCGGTAAAGGCACCCGGTTGAGGACATTAAGTGTCGACTACATCGTAGTAAACTTAGCATACAACGCCCTTATAGGGCGTACGACCCTGAACCGACTCGCTGCAGTTATCTCTACTCTACACCTCTGTATGAAATTGCCCACCACTGAAGGAATAGCTACTGTAAAGGGGGATAAAAAACTCACAAGAAGATGCTACAACGAAAGCTTGAGCTTGAAAGACGGCCCCGGAGGGAAAGGGGTCAACACTATCGAGCTCGGAGGGGCCCGAATTCACGACGAGCTGCGCCTTCGGCCCGAATCCGAAACTGCGGAGATCCAGGTCGGAAACACCCCCGAGAAGATGACAAGCATAGGAGAAAACTTAGAGGAAGGCTTAAAGAAGTAACTGATCGAACTATTAAGAAAAAACTCTGACTTCTTTGCCTGGAAAGTCGCTGACATGAATACCTCGGATCATGACCTATTAAACAAAGGCACAAGAAGCTCGGCCCCGAAAGGGTCCAGGCCGTGGAGGAACAAGTACAAGCCTTGTTAGGGGCAGGATTCATAAGGGAAGTCAAGTACCCACTTTGGCTAGCCAATGTCGTATTAGTGAAAAAGCCAAATGGAAAGTGGAGAATGTGCATTGACTACACCGACCACTACGTGCCAAAGGCAAACTACTACTACGTGGTAATGCCTTTTGGACTAAAAAACGCGGGAGCTACATACCAACGGCTAATGAACAAAGTGTTCTCTGACCACATAGGTGATGGTGTGGAAATTAGATTTCCACACAAAACTCACCGGCAAGTGTACCGGGTCACATCAAGTAGTAATTATTCACATGAGTGAGGTCGATCTCACAGGAATTGATGGATTGAGCAATTTTAGTTAGGTGGTTGATTTAGTCAAGCAAACAAGTGTAGATTTGAGTGATTTGTATTCAACAGAAGCTAAATTGCATGAAATTTAACGCCAGCCAGACACCAGATACATTTTTCTGGCGTTAAACGCTAGTCTGTCTACCCATTCTGCTGTTTAACGCCCAGAATACTGCTATTTTGGGCGTTAAACGCCCATTTTGCTATCTTTTCTGGAGTTTAAACGCAGTAAGCTCGTCCTCCAAGGTGTGCTATTTTTGATGCTATTTTTTTATTCCTGCTTTAATTCTGCAACTGTTTTAGTGACTCCATATGATCATCAACCTAAAAAAAACATAAACTAATAATAGAAAATAAAATGAAGAAGTAATTCACATAGATAAATAAGATTGGGTTGCCTCCCAATAAGTGCTTCTTTAATGTCAATAGCTTGACAGGAAGCTCTTACAGAGCTTCACAGATACTCAGAGCATGATTGTGGCCTCCCAACACCAAACTTAGAGTTTTAATGTGGGGGCTCTGCTTGACTCTGTATGGAGAGAATTGGATGAAGCTTTTCATGCTTCTTCTCCATGTTTACAGAAGAAGATCCTTGAGCCTTAAAAATAAGGTAGTCCTCATTCAATTGAAGGACTAACTCTCCTCTGTCCACATCAATCACAACCTTTGCTGTGGCTAGGAAGGGTCTTCTAAGGATGATGGATTCATCCTCATCCTTCCCAGTGTTTAGGATTATAAAGTCAGCAGGGATGTAGAGGCCTTCAACCTTCACTAAGACATCCTCTACAAGTCTATAAGTCATTTTCATTGATTTGTCTGCAATCTCTAGTAAGATTCTTACAGCTTGTACCTCAAAGATTCCTAGTTTCTCCATTATAGAGAGGTTTATACCTGACCCCAGGTCACACAGAGCCTTCTCAAAGATCATGGTGCCTATGGTACAAGGTATTAAGAACCTTTCGGGATCCGATTTCTTTTGAGGTAATGTCTGCTGAACCCAGGCATTCAGTTCATTGATGAGCAATGGAGGTTCATCCTCCCAAGTCTCATTACCAAATAACTTGGCATTTAGCTTCATAATTGCTCCTAGATACCGAGCAACTTGCTCTTCAACAATATCTTCATCTTCTTCAGAGGAAGAATACTCATCAGAGCTCATGAATGGTAATAGAAAGTTCAGTGGAATCTCTATGGTCTCTGTATGAGGGTCAGATTCCTTTGGTTCCCCATTATGGAATGTCTTAGTGGTCAGTGGGTGTCCAGTGAGGTCTTTCTCACTGGAAATCACTGCCTCTTCCTCCTCTGTAGGTTCGGCCATTTTGGTTATATTGATGGCCTTGCACTCTCTCTTTGGGTTCTCTTCTATATTGCTTGGGAGAGTACTAGGAGGAGTTTCAGTAACTCTTTTACTCAGCTGACCCACTTGTGCCTCCAAGTTTCTGATGGAGGACCTTGTTTCAGTCATAAAACTGAGAGTGGCCTTAGATAGATCAGAGACTATGTTTGCTAAGTCAGAGGGGCTCTGCTCAGAATTCTCTGTCTGTTGCTGAGAAGATGATGGAAAAGGCTTGCTATTGCGAAACCTATTTCTGCCACCATTATTATTATTGAAGCCTTGTTGAGGCTTCTATTGATCCTTCTATGAGAAATTTGGATGATTTCTCCATGAAGGATTATAGGTGTTTCCATAGGATTCTCCCAGGTAATTCACCTCTTCCATTGCAGGATTCTCAGGGTCATAAGCTTCTCCTTTAGAGGAGGCTTCTTTAGTACTGCCGGATGCAGCTTGCAATCCAGTTAGATTCTGAGAAACCATATTGACTTGCTGAGTCAATATCTTGTTCTGAGCCAATATGGCATTCAGAGTATCAATTTCAAGAACTCTTTTCTTCTAAGTCATCCCATTATTCACAGGATTTCTTTCAGAAGTGTACATGAACTGGTTCTTTGCAACCATCTCAATGAGTTTCTGAGCTTCTGTAGGTGTTTTCAGATAAAGAGATCCACCAGCAGAATGGTCCAATGACATCTTGGACAATTCAGATAGACCATAATAGAATATACGTATGATGCTCCATTCTGGAAGCATGTCAGAAGGACACCTTTTGGTTAATTGCTTGTATCTTTCTCAAGCTTCATAGAGGGATTCACCTTCATTCTATTTGAAGGTTTGGACTTCAACTCTAAGCTTGCTCATCTTTTGAGGTGGAAAGAATTTGGTCAAGAAAGTACTGACTAACTTGTCCCAAGAGTTCAGGCTTTTTCTAGGTTATGAGTCCAACCATATCCTAGCTCTGTCTCTTACAGCAAAGGAAAAAAGCATAAGTCTGTAGACCTCAGGATCAACCCCATTGGTTTTAACAGTATCACAGATCTACAAGAATTCAGCTAAGAACTGATGAGGATCTTCCGATGGAAGTCCATAAAACTTGCAATTCTGCTGCATTAGAGAAACTAATTGAGGCTTAAGCTCAAAGTTATTTGCTCCAATGGCAGGAATTGAGATGCTTCTTCCATAGAAGTTGGAAGTTGGTGCAGTATAGTCACCAAGCATCTTCCTTGCATCTCTGGCATTGTTGTTGAGTTCGGCTGCCATGTCTACTTCTTTTTCAAAATTTTTGGTAAGGTCCTCTCCGGAATGTTGTGCTTTAGCTTCTCTTAGCTTCCTCTTCAGATCTTTTTAGGTTCAGAATTGGCTTCAACAAGAATGTTTTTATCCCTGTTTCTGCTCATATGAAAAAGAAGAGAACAAAGGGAGTAGTGGAATCCTCTATGTCACAGTATAGAGATTTCTTGAGGTGTCAGAAGAAAAAAAGAATAGAGGAATGAGGTAGAGAGAGAATAAGAAGAATTCAAACACAGAAGGAGAGATATGGTTCGAATTATAAGTAGCAGAGAAGTGTTAGCAAATATATAGAAAGAGATGAGAGAGAGTATTCGAAAATTAAAACTAAAACAATTAGTTAATTAAAAAGATTTTTGAAAAAGTGGTTAGTGAAATTCGAAAATTGGAGGTGGAAAAGTGGTTAGGTGGTTTTGAAAAAGATAAGAAATAGTAGTTAGTTGAAAAAGATTTGAAAATAATTTTGAAAAGATAAGAAGTTAGAAAAAGATTTTGAAATGAAAATTTTAAAAAGGTATGATTGAAATTTATTTTGAAAAAAAGAGTTCAAAAGATTTGATTTTTAAAATTAAAGTTGATGACTTGACTAACAAGAAACTAAAAGATATGATTCTAAAATTCAAAGATTGAGCATTTCTTAACAAGAAAGTAACAAACTTAAATTTTTGAATAAAAAACATTAATTGTTAGCAAGGATTTTCAAAAATATGAAATAAGGTTAAGAAAAAAATTTTTGAAAAATTAGTTTGAAAATTTTCCAAAAACGTAAAAAAATTGAAAGATGAACATTTAAAATATGTTTGATGCAAAAAGTTATGAATTAAAACATGAAAAATTTAGAAAATTCGGATTGGAAACAAAATTACCTCCCTTGTGTCATCCTGGCGTTAAACGCCCATAATGGTATCTATTCTGGCATTTAATGCCCACTTGGCTTCCTCTTTGGGCGTTTAACGCCCAGCCAGATACCATGTTTAGCGTTAAACGCCAGGAATCCTTCTTTACTGGGGGTTTTTCTAAACGCCCAGAATGTTGCCCATTCTGGCGTTTAACGCCCAGAATGATACCTTTACTGGCGTTAAACACTTAGAATGATAGCCATTCTGCCGTTTAACGCCCAAAATGTCTCATTACTAGCATTTTAACGCTAGTGAACTCTTTTCTCTGTGATTCCTCTGCTTTATTTTCTGATCTTTCATTTCTCTGTATTATTTACTGAAAAGATATATAAAATATATTTTTTTGAATTTTTGAAAATTTGACTTGACTAACAAGAAACAACTAAATTTTAAAATTTTTTGACCAAGTCAACTCAAAATTTCAAAAATTATGAAAAGAAAAAGGGAAAATATATTTCTTTGACTTTTGAATTTTTAATGAGGAGAGAGAAAAACAACAAAATGAAACAAAACATAAAATTTTAAGATCAAAACAAATAATGCATGCAAGAACACTTTGAATGTCAAGATGAACACCAAGAACACTTTGAAGATCATGATGAACATCAAGAACATATTTTTGAAAATTTTTAAGAAAAGAAAGACATGCAAGACACCAAACTTAAAAGTTTTTAATGTTTAGACACCCTGAATTCGAAAATGCACAAGAAAAACAAGAAAAGATACAAAACAAGAAAATTTAAAGATCAAACAAGGAAAATCATCAAGAACAACTTGAAGATCCAAGAAGAACACAATACATGAATTTTTGAAAATCTAAGAAAAATTAAAAAAAGATGCAGTTGACACCAAACTTAAAATTTGACACTAGACTCAAACAAGAAACACAAAATTTTTTTTTGGTTTTTATAATTTTATTAATTTTTTGTATTTTTCAAAAATAAAAATAAAAAGCTTAAACATAAAATAAAATTACCAAATCTAAACAACAAGATGAACCGTCAGTTGTCCAAACTCGAACAATCCCCGGCAACGGCGCCAAAAACTAGGTGCATGGTGCGCGAAATTGTGAACAATACTTTTCACAACTCTCATAATCCCCGGTCATGAACCCCAAAGACTTGGTAGCTCAATACCATGGCATTACACAACTTCGCACAACTAACCAGCAAGTGCACTGGGTCGTCCAAGTAATAAACCATACGTGAGTAAGGGTCGATCCCACGGAGATTGTTAGTATGAAGCAAGCTATGGTCATCTTGTAAATCTTAGTCTGGCAAACTCATATGGATATGGTGACGAACGAAAATAACACAAAGGTAAAGATAGAGATACTTATGTAATTCATTGGTAGGAACTTCAGATAAGCGCATGAAGATGCCTTCCCTTCCGTCTCTCTGCTTTCCTACTGTCTTCATCCAATCCTTCTTACTCCTTTCCATGGCAAGCTTATGTAGGGTTTCACCGTTGTCAATGGCTACCTCCCATCCTCTCAGTGAAAACGTTGCCTATGCTCTGTCACAGCATGGGTAATCATCTGTCGGTTCTCGGTCGGGCCGGAATAGAATCCATCGATTCTTTTGCGTCTGTCACTAACGCCCCGCCTGCTAGGAGTTTGAAGCACGTCACAGTCATTCAATCATTGAATCCTACTCAGAATACCACAGACAAGGTTAGACCTTCCGGATTCTCTTGAATGCCGCCATCAGTTCTCGCCTATACCACAAAGACTCTGATCTCACGGAATGGCTGGCTCGTTTGTCAGACGAGCACTCGGTTGTTAGGCGATCAACCATGCATCGTGCAATCAGGAATCCAAGAGATATTCACTCAATCGAAGGTAGAACGGAGGTGGTTGTCAGTCACACGTTCATAAGTGAGAATGATGATGAGTGTCACGGATCATCACATTCATCAAGTTGAAGAACAAGTGATATCTTAGAATAAGAACAAGCGGAATTGAATGGAAGAACAATAGTAATTGTATTAAAACTCGAGGTACAGCAGAGCTCCACACCTTAATCTATGGTGTGTAGAAACTCCACCGTTGAAAATACATAAGAACAAAAGTGATCATTGGTTTTGGCCCCAGAGAGGGAGCCAGAAGAACCAAGATATGATCTAAGAACTAGATGTCCAAAGATGAAAATACAATAGTAAAAGGTCCTATATATAGAGAACTAGTAGCCTAAGGTGTACAGAGATGAGTAAAAGACATAAAAATCCACTTCCGGGCCCACTTGGTGTGTGCTTGGGCTGAGCAATGAAGCTTTTTTCGTGTAGAGACTCTTCCTGGAGTTAAACGCCAGCTTTAGTGCCAGTTTGGGCGTTTAACTCCCATTTTGGTGCCAGTTCCAGCGTTTAACGATGGGATTTCTGAGGGTGACTTTGAACGCCGGTTTGGGCCATCAAATCTTGGGCAAAGTATGGACTATCATATATTGGTGGAAAGCCCAGGATGTCTACTTTCCAACGCCGTTGAGAGCGCGCCAATTGGGCTTCTGTAGCTCCAGAAAATCCACTTCGAGTGCAGGGAGGTCAGAATCCAACAGCATCTGCAGTCCTTTTTAGTCTCTGAATCAGATTTTTGCTCAGGTCCCTCAATTTCAGCCAGAAAATACCTGAAATCACAGAAAAACACACAAACTCATAGTAAAGTCCAGAAAAGTGAATTTTAACTAAAAACTAATAAAAATATACTAAAAACTAACTAGATCATACTAAAAACATACTAAAAACAATGCCAAAAAGCGTACAAATTATCCGCTCATCACAACACCAAACTTAAATTGTTGCTTGTCCTCAAGCAACTGAAAATCAAATAAGATAAAAAAAGAGAATATGCAATGAATTCCAAAAATATCTATGAAGATCAGTATTAATTAGATGAGCGGGGCTTTTAGCTTTTTGCCTCTGAATAGTTTTGGCATCTCACTCTATCCTTTGAAATTCAGAATGATTGGCTTCTTTAGAAACTTAGAATCCAGATAGTGTTAATGATTCTCCTAGTAAAGTATGATGATTCTTGAACATAGCTACTTATTGAGTCTTGGCCGTGGCCCAAAGCACTCTGTCTTCCAGTATTACCACCGGATACATACATGCCACAGACACATAATTGGGTGAACCTTTTCAGATTGTGACTCAGCTTTGCTAGAGTCCCCAATTAGAGGTGTCCAGGGTTCTTAAGCACACTCGTTTTGCCTTGGATCACAACCTTATTTCTTTTCTTTTTCTTTCTCTCTTTTTTTTCGTTTTCTTTTCTTTTTCTCTTTTTTTTTTCGATTTTTTTTTGAATAGAAATGCTTTTTCTTGCTTCAAGAATTATTTTAATGATTTTTCAGATCCTCAGTAACATGTCTCCTTTTTCATCATTCTTTCAAGAGCCAACATTCATGAACCACAAATTCAAGATACATATGCACTGTTTAAGCATACATTCAGAAAACAAAAATATTGCCACCACATCAAAATAATTAAACTGTTATAAAATTCAAAATTCATGCAATTCTTTCCTTTTCAATTTAAGCACGTTTTTATTCAAGAATGGTGATGGATTCATAGGACATTCATAACTTTAAGGCATAGACACTAAGACACTAATGATCACAAGACACAAACATGGATAAACATAAGCACATAAAATTCGAAAAACAGAAGAATAAAGAACAAGGAAATCAAGGAACGGGTCCACCTTAGTGATGGCGGCTCTTTCTTCCTCTTGAAGATCCTATGGAGTGCTTGAGCTCCTCAATGTCTCTTCCTTGTCTTTGTTGCTCCTCCCTCATGATTCTTTGATCTTCTCTAATTTCATGAAGGATGATGGAGTGTTCTTGGTGCTCCACCCTTAGTTGTCCCATGTTGGAACTCAATTCTCCTAGGGAGGTGTTTAGTTGCTCCCAATAGTTTTGTGGAGGAAAGTGCATCCCTTGAGGAATCTCAGGGATCTCATGGTGAGTGGGGTCTCTTGTGTGCTCCATCCTCTTCTTAGTGATGGGCTTGTCCTCATCAATGGGGATGTCTCCCTCTATGTCAACCCCAACTGAATAACAGAGGTGACAGATGAGATGAGGAAAGGCTAACCTTGCCAATGTAGAGGACTTGTCCGCCACCTTATAGAGTTCTTGGGTTATAACCTCATGAACCTCTATTTCTTCTCCAATCATGATGCTATGGATCATGATAGCCCGGTCTATGGTAACTTCGGACCGGTTGCTAGTGGGAATGATTGAGCGTTGGATGAACTCCAACCATCCTCTAGCCACGGGCTTGAGGTCATGCCTTCTTAATTGAATCGGCTTCCCTCTTGAATCTCTCTTCCATTGGGCGTCCTCTTCACATATAACTGTGAGGACTTGGTCCAACCTTTGATCAAAGTTGACCCTTCTAGTGTAAGGATGTTCATCTCCTTGCATCATGGGCAAATTGAATGCCAACCTTACACTTTCCGGACTAAAATCCAAGTATTTCCCCCGAACCATAGTAAGATAATTCTTTGGATTCGGGTTCACACTTTGGTCATGGTTCTTGGTGATCCATGCATTGGCATAGAACTCTTGAACCATCAAGATTCCGACTTGTTGAATGGGGTTGGTAAGAACTTCCCAACCTCTTCTTCGGATCTCATGTCGGATCTCCGGATATTCACCCTTTTTGAGTGAAAAAGGGACCTCGGGGATCACCTTCTTCAAGGCCACAACTTCATAGAAGTGGTCTTGATGCACCCTTGAGATGAATCTTTCCATCTCCCATGACTCGGAGGTGGAAGCTTTTGCCTTCCCTTTCCTCTTTCTAGAGGTTTCTCCAGCCTTGGATGCCATAAATGGTTATGGAAAAACAAAAAGCAATGCTTTTACCACACCAAACTTAAAAGGTTTGCTCGTCCTCGAGCAAAAGAAGAAAGAAGAGAGTAGAAGAAGAAGAAAAGAGGAAGAAGGGAATGGCTTTGTGTTCGGCCAAAGGAGGGAGAAAGGGTGTTTAGGATGTGTGAAAATGAAGGAGTGAAGGAGGGATTATATAGGAGAGGGGGGATAGGAGGGTTCGGCCATTTGAGGGTGGGAAAGTGGTTTGAATTTGAATGGTGAGGTAGGTGGGGTTTTATGAAGGATGGATGTGAGTGGTGAAGAGAAAGATGGGATTTGATAGGTGAAGGGTTTTTGGGGAAGAGGTGTTGAGGTGATTGGTGAATGGGTGAAGAAGAGAGAGTGGTGGGTTGGTGGGGATCCTGTGGGGTCCACAGATCCTGTGGTGTCAAGGAAAAGTCATCCCTGCACCAAATGGCATTCAAAATCACGTTTTTAGCCATTTCTGGCGTTAAACGCCGGGCTGGTGCCCATTTCTGGCGTTTAACGCCAGCTTCTTGCCCATTTCTGGCGTTTAACGCCAGTCTGGTGCCCCTTTCTGGCGTTAAACGCCCAGAATGGTGCCAGACTGGGCGTTAAACGCCCAACAGCTAACCTCACTGGCGTTTAAACGCCAGTGGGTGCGTCCTCCAGGGTGTGCTGTTTTTCTTCCTGTTTTTTATTCTGTTTTTGCTTTTTTCATTAATTTTGTGACTTCTCATGATCATCAACCTACAAAAAAGATAAAATAACAAAAGAAAAATATGTAAAACATAACATTGGGTTGCCTCCCAACAAGCGCTTCTTTAATGTCAGTAGCTTGACAGTGGGCTCTCATGGAGCCTCAGAAATGCTCAGAGCAATGTTGGAACCTCCCAACACCAAACTTAGAGTTTGAATGTGGGGGTTCAACACCAAACTTAGAGTTTGGTTGTGGCCTCCCAACACCAAACTCAGAGTTTGACTGTGGGGGCTCTGTTTGGCTCTGTTTTGAGAGAAGCTCTTCATGCTTCCTCTCCATGGTGACAGAGGGATATCCTTGAGCCTCAAACACAAAGGATTCTTCATTCACTTGAATGATCAACTCTCCTCTATCAACATCAATCACAGCCTTTGCAGTGGCTAGGAAGGGTCTGCCAAGGATGATGGACGCATCCATGCACTTCCCAATCTCTAGGACTATGAAATCAGTAGGGATGTAATGGTCTTCAACTTTAACCAGAACATCCTCTACAAGTCCATGGGCTTGTTTTCTTGAATTGTCTGCCATCTCTAGTGAGATTTTTGCAGCTTGCACCTCAGAGATCCCTAACTTCTCCATTACAGAGAGAGGCATGAGGTTTACACTTGACCCTAAGTCACACAAGGCCTTCTTGAAGGTCATGGTGCCTATGGTACAAGGTATTGAAAACTTCCCGGGATCCTGTCTCTTTTGAGGCAGTTTCTGCCTAGACAAGTTATCCAGTTCCTTGGTGAGCAAAGGAGGTTCATCCTCCCAAGTCTCATTTCCAAATAACTTGTCATTCAGCTTCATGATTGCTCCAAGGTATTTAGCAACTTGCTCTTCAGTGACATACTCATCCTCTTCAGAGGAAGAATACTCATCAGAGCTCATGAATGGCAGAAGTAAGTCCAATGGAATCTCTATGGTCTCATTTTGAGCCTCAGATTTCCATGGTTCCTCATTGGGGAACTCATTGGAGGTCAGTGGACGTCCAGTGAGGTCTTCCTCAGTGGCGTTCACTGCCTCTTCTCCTTCCCAAAATTTGGCCATCTTGATGGCCTTGCACTCTCCTTTTGGATTTTCTTCTGTATTGCTTGGGAGAGTACTAGGAGGGAGTTCAGTAATCTTCTTGCTCAGCTGACCCACGTGTCCTTCCAAGTTTCTGATGGAGGACCTTGTTTCAGTCATGAAACTTTGTGTGGTTTTGATTAGATCAGAGACCACGGTTGCTAAGTCAGAGATATTCTGCTTAGAACTCTCTGTCTGTTGCTGAGAGGATGATGGAAAAGGTTTGCTATCGCTAAACCTGTTTCTTCCACCATTATTATTATTGAAACCTTGTTGAGGTCTCTGTTGATCCTTCCATGAAAAATTTGGATGATTTCTCCATGAAGGATTATAGGTGTTTCCATAGGGTTCTCCCATGTAATTCACCTCTTCCATTGAAGGGTTCTCAGGATCATAGGCTTCTTCCTCAGATGAAGCCTCCTTAGTACTGCTTGGTGCATTTTGCATTCCAGACAGACTTTGAGAAATCATATTGACTTGTTAAGTCAATATTTTATTCTGAGCCAATATGGCATTCAGAGTGTCAATCTCAAGAACTCCTTTCTTCTGACTAGTCCCATTGTTCACAGGATTTCTTTCAGAAGTGTACATGAATTGGTTATTTGCAACCATTTCAATCAGTTCTTGAGCTTCAGTAGACGTCTTCTTCAGATGAAGAGATCCTCCTGCAGGGCTATCCAGAGACATCTTGGACAGTTCAGAGAGACCATCATAGAAAATACCTATGATGCTCCATTCAGAAAGCATGTCAGAGGGACATTTTCTGATTAATTGTTTGTATCTTTCCCAAGCTTCATAGAGGGATTCTCCTTCCTTCTGTCTGAAAGTTTGGACTTCCACTCTAAGCTTACTCAATTTTTGAGGTGGAAAGAACTTTGCCAAGAAGGCATTGACTAGCTTTTCCCAAGAGTCCAGGCTTTCTTTAGGTTGTGAGTCCAACCATGTCCTAGCTCTGTCTCTTACAGCAAAAGGGAATAGCATAAGTCTGTAGACCTCAGGGTCAACCCCATTAGTCTTGACAGTGTCACAGATTTGCAAGAACTCAGCCAAAAACTGATGAGGATCTTCCAGTGGAAGTCCATGGAACTTGCAATTCTGTTGCATTAGAGAAACTAATTGAGGCTTAAGCTCAAAGTTGTTTGCTCCAATGGCAGGGATAGAGATGCTTCTCCCATAGAAATCGGGAGTAGGTGCAGTAAAGTCACCCAGCACCTTCCTTGCATTGTTGGCATTGTTGTTTTCAGCTGCCATGTGTTCTTCTCCTTTGAAGAATTCGGTCAGGTCCTCTAAAGAGAGTTGTGCTTTGGCTTCTCTCAGCTTTCTCTTCAAGGTCCTTTCAGGTTCAGGATCAGCCTCAACAAGAATGCCTTTGTCTTTGCTCCTGCTCATATGAGAGAGAAGAGAACAAGAAATGTGGAATCCTCTATGTCACAGTATAGAGATTCCTTGAAGTGTCAGAGGAAAAGAAAGAAGAGTAGAAGACAGAAGTAGAAAATTCGAACCTATCACAGGAGATGGAGTTCGAATTTTGCATTAAGGAATAGTGTTAGTCCATAAATAGAAGGATGTGAGAAGAAGGGAAGTGATTTTCGAAAATTAAGTAAAAATTTTGAAAACATTTTTGAAAAACATTACTTAATTTTCGAAAATGAAAGTGGGAAAGAATTAAAATGATTTTTGAAAAAGATTTTGAAATTAGAAATCAAGGAGATTTGATTGAAAATTATTTTGAAAAAGATGTGGTTAAGAAAATATGATTAGTTTTAAAAAGATGTGATTGAGAAGATATGATTTGAAAAACATTTTAAAAAGATTTGATTTTGAAAAAAAAATTAAAAACTTGACTAACAAGAAAAGATATGATTCGAACATTAAACCTTTCTCAACAGAAAAGGCAACATACTTGAAATGTTGAATCAAATCATTAATTGATAGTAAGTATTTTTGAAAATAGAAAGAAATTGAATTTGAAAGAGATTTGATTGAAAATATATGATTTGAAAAAGATTTGATTTTGAAAAACTTTGAAAACTGAAAAAAAATTGCATTGAAAAACAGAATCTTCCCCCTTGTGCCATCCTGGCGTTAAACGCCCAGAATGGTGCACATTCTGGCGTTTAACGCCCAAAACTATATCTTTTTGGGCGTTAAACGCCCAACCAGGTACCCTGGCTGGCGTTTAAACGCCAGTCTGTCCTTCTTCACTGGGCGTTTTGAACGCCCGGCTTTTTCTGTATAATTCCTCTGCTGTATGTTCTGAATCTTCAATTCTCTGTATCATTGACTTGAGAAGACACAAATTAAAAATATTTTTGGATTTTTAATAATAAGAACAAATCAAAATGCAACAAGAATCAAATAACAATGCATGCAAGACACCAAACTTAGCAGTTTGTATATGAGACACTAACAGAATGAAAATGCATATGAGACACACAAAACACTCAAGTCAATTGAATTCAAAGATCAGAGCACGAAAATTATCAAGAATTACTTGAAAATCCTTAAGACACATGAATGAATGCATGCAATTGACACCAAACTTAGAATGAAACACTAGACTCAGACAAGAAACATACAATCTTTTTGGATTTTATGATTTTTTTTTTGTGTTTTTCGAAAATTAAGTGGAAAAAAGTATCAAAATTCTTAATGAGAATTCCAGGAATCAGTGCAATGCTAGTCTAAGACTCCGGTCCAGGAATTAGACATGGCTTCACAGCCAGCCAAGCTCTCAAAGAAAGCTTCGGTCCAAAACACTAGACATGGCCAAAGGCCAGCCAAGCCTTAGCAGATCACTGCTCCAAAAGCAAGATTGATAAAGATCAACAAGCTCTTGTGATGATAAGTTGAAACCTCGGTCCAATGAGATTAGACATGGCTTCTCAGCCAGCCAGACTTCAACAAATCATCATGAAACTCTAGAATTCATCTTCAAGAATTTCGAAAAAAATAAATACCTAATCTAAGCAACAAGATGAACCGTCAGTTGTCCAAACTGAACAATCCCTGGCAACGGCGCCAAAAACTTGGTGCTGTTGCCGGATCTTGGCACTGATGTTACCGGACCAAAAGCTTGCTCAAAACTTGAACAATCCCCGGCAACGGCGCCAAAAACTTGGTGCGCGAAATTGTGAACAATACTTTTCACAACTCTCATAATCCCCGGTCATGAACCCCAAAGACTTGGTAGCTCAATACCATGGCATTACACAACTTCGCACAACTAACCAGCAAGTGCACTGGGTCGTCCAAGTAATAAACCTTACGTGAGTAAGGGTCGATCCCACGGAGATTGTTAGTATGAAGCAAGCTATGGTCATCTTGTAAATCTTAGTCAGGCAAACTCATATGGATATGGTGATGAACGAAAATAACACAAAGGTAAAGATAGAGATACTTATGTAATTCATTGGTAGGAACTTCAGATAAGCGCATGAAGATGCCTTCCCTTCCGTCTCTCTGCTTTCCTACTGTCTTCATCCAATCCTTCTTACCCCTTTCCATGGCAAGCTTATGTAGGGTTTCACCGTTGTCAATGGCTACCTCCCATCCTCTCAGTGAAAACGTTGCCTATGCTCTGTCACAGCATGGGTAATCATCTGTCGATTCTCGGTCAGGCCGGAATAGAATCCATCGATTCTTTTGCGTCTGTCACTAACGCCCCGCCTGCTAGGAGTTTGAAGCACGTCACATTCATTCAATCATTGAATCCTACTCAGAATACCACAGACAAGGTTAGACCTTCCGGATTCTCTTGAATGCCGCCATCAGTTCTCGCCTATACCACAAAGACTCTGATCTCACAGAATGGCTGGCTCATTTGTCAGACGAGCACTCGGTTGTCAGGCGATCAACCATGCATCGTGCAATCAGGAATCCAAGAGATATTCACTCAATCGAAGGTAGAACGGAGGTGGTTGTCAGTCACACGTTCATAAGTGAGAATGATGATGAGTGTCACGGATCATCACATTCATCAAGTTGAAGAACAAGTGATATCTTAGAATAAGAACAAGCGGAATTGAATGGAAGAACAATAGTAATTGTATTAAAACTCAAGGTACAGCAGAGCTCCACACCTTAATCTATGGTGTGTAGAAACTCCACCGTTGAAAATACATAAGAACAAAAGTGATCATTGGTTTCGGCCCCAGAGAGGGAGCCAGAAGAACCAAGATATGATCTAAGAACTAGATGTCCAAAGATGAAAATACAATAGTAAAAGGTCCTATATATAGAGAACTAGTAGCCTAAGGTGTACAGAGATGAGTAAAAGACATAAAAATCCACTTCCGGGCCCACTTGGTGTGTGCTTGGGCTGAGCAATGAAGCTTTTTTCGTGTAGAGACTCTTTCTGGAGTTAAACGCCAGCTTTAGTGCCAGTTTGGGCGTTTAACTCCCATTTTGGTGCCAGTTCCAGCGTTTAACGCTGGGATTTCTGAGGGTGACTTTGAACGCCGGTTTGGGCCATCAAATCTTGGGCAAAGTATGAACTATCATATATTGCTGGAAAGCCCAGGATGTCTACTTTCCAACGCCGTTGAGAGCGCGCCAATTGGGCTTCTATAGCTCCAGAAAATCCACTTCGAGTGCAGGGAGGTCAGAATCCAACAGCATCTGCAGTCCTTTTTAGTCTCTGAATCAGATTTTTGCTTAGGTCCCTCAATTTCAGCCAGAAAATACCTGAAATCACAGAAAAACACACAAACTCATAGTAAAGTCCAGAAAAGTGAATTTTAACTAAAAACTAATAAAAATATACTAAAAACTAACTAGATCATACTAAAAACATACTAAAAACAATGCCAAAAAGCGTACAAATTATCCGCTCATCAGTGCACAGAATTGCAATCACACTTTTGCAACTCCGCACAACTAACCAGCAAGTGCACTGGGTCGTCCAAGTAATAAAACCTTACACGAGTAAGGGTTGATCCCACAGAGATTGTTGGCTTGAAGCAAGCTATGGTCATCCTGTAAATCTTAGTCAGGCGGATTCAAATGGTTATGAGGTTTTGATAATTAAAAGATAAATAAAACATAAAATAAAATAAAGATACTTATGTAATTCATTGGTGGAAATTTCAGATAAGCGTTTGGAGATGCTTTGTTGCTTCTGAACCTCTGCTTTCCTATTGTCTTCAACCAATCATGCATGCTCCCTTTTATGGCAAGCTGTATGTTGGTGGATCACTGAAGAACTGAAGATTGATGGTTTAGAAGTTATAGTAAACTCTCGTTGTAAGTATAGTCACTAAACCAAGCAATCAACCTTTCTTACAAACGTTTGGTTGTCACAAGTAACAAACCGTTTTGAAATTGATAATCGAGTATTCAAACCTCAGATCGTCTTCTCAAGGAATTGCAGGGAGGTATGTTCTTATTATTGGCTATGAAAAAGGTAAAATTGGGGGTTTTGGAAATAAGGAAGAAGTATGACAAGTAATTCAAATGACAATTAAAATAAATAAATAACTATAAAATAAACTCTTGGCAAGATATGAAATTTTGGAAGTCCTATCCTAGTTACTCCTATAAGAATGGAAGTTAATCACACGTAGTTAACCTTTGCGTAAGCAAGGGAAAGTCCAGTGAACCAATTGGTTAGATTTTCCAAGTCCTAGCCAAATCCTAAGGGAAGACTAGAGTTATTGGAATTCCAGTTAATTAGCCGATATAACAATCAATCATGAATAGTTGGTAACTCAAGAGCTTCCAGTTAATCAATTAAAGCCAATAATATAAAAAGTTAAATGAAAATCATAGATCTGAAAATACCTCAATTGTAATTAAATATAAAATTAAATCCAACATGGAAAGATTTATGAATCAAATGGGCAACATACGTAGTTAACAGATAAAAGTATTAGAGTATCTAAAAGTAGAAACGAAACATAAATTAAAGAACCTTGAACCTGTGATGAAGAAGTAATATTCCTAATTTCTAACAATCCTAATCCTAAAATCCTAAGAGAGAGGAGAGAATCTCACTCTCTAAAAACTACATCTAAAACTATGAAAAGTGAATTATGAATAGCATGTTGAGTCTCTGCATGTTCCTGACTTTAATCTGTGTTTCTGGGCCGAAAACTGGGTTGAAATCCGGCCCAGAATCTCTGCCAGCGACTTTTGTAATTCTGCAGATCGCGCACGTCACGCGGACGCGTCATTCACGCGGATGCGTTATTCGGCGTTTTTCTTTTCCATGTGGGCGCGTCGTCCATGCCTCCGCGTCACTTCTGCTTTCCCAATCCGCGCGTCCGCATCACTCATGCGGCCGCGTCACTGCGAAAGGATCTGCGCGGTTGCGTCGCTGACGCATACTCCTCAATTTCTTGTGTTCCTTCCATTTTTGCAAGTTTCCTTCCCAATCTCTCACTCATTCATGCCCTATAAAGCCTGAAACACTTAACACACAGATCAAGGCATCGAATGGTAATAAGAGAGGATTAAGATTAGCTAAATTAAAACCAAAGAAGCATGTTTTCAATCATGTAATATTTTCGGAAGGAAATATAAATGCATGCTAATTATATGAATAAGTGGGTAAAGACCATGATAAAACCACACAATTAAACACATTGTAAACCATAAAATAGTGGTTTATTTACCTCCCCACACTTAAACATTTGCATGTCCTCATGGTAAACTCAAGGAGACCAAATAAATGAGTAGGGATAGGCAAAACTTATGCAATGCAACCTATGAATGTGAATGCAACTACATGCAAAGATGATTCTACCTACTTGGTGAAAAAGTAAATAAATCTTTCAAGAACAAATACGAACTGGATTTCAGTAATTCAAATCACAAAATACAATATGAATAACTTGCAAGAAGAAGATAGCTCATGAAAGTAGGGAACATAGAATTGAGCGCTGAACCCTTACTGGTAGTGTATATCACTCTAACTCTCAAGTGTCTAGGGTCAATTCTCTCAATTCTCTACTAATCTTGCTTTCTATAGCTTGCTCTTCATCTAACAATCAACAAAAATTTAATGCACTAATACACAAATCAAGAGGTCTTTTAAGGGTTGTAATGGGGTTAGGGTCAAGGTAGGATTGTATTTGGCCAAGTGGACTAAAATCTGAATCCTTAATTAACATAAACTTTCCACCTAACTTAAGACAATTCATTTAATTAAAATACAAAATCTAACTTCCCATTAACTGTGTTTACTACATAGTTATGCATTCCAAGTTTTGAGTACAGCTCATATGCATTGATTTCACTATTTATTTTGGGGCATTTTGTCCCCTTTTATTAATTGCTATTTTCTTTTTCTTTTTCACTTTTTTTTATTTTTCTTTTTATTTTTCTCAATGCATATGATTAAAGTATTGAATGCAATAATATGTGCTCAACTATTATTTTGCACATTTTCACTAAAATATACAACACCCAATTATTCAAACCAAATATTTTCAACCCCAACTTCCCCATACTTAAATCATGAGCACTTTTACTAGTCTAAGCTAACCAAGGATTCAAATTAAGGACATTATTGTTTTCCGCTTAGAGTTAGTAATGAGCTAAAGTAAAGAACAAACGGGTATATTAGGCTCAAATTGGTTTGCAAAGGATAATGAAAGGATAAGGCCATATGGGTATGTAAGCTTAGTGAAACAAGGGCCTCAATCATATCAGTGCATGCATACATCAAACAATGGAAATATAGAATTAATCAAGACAAAGACCACAATTTTAGAGAGAAAAACACACACCAAAAATAAAATATTGTTTGATAAAATACAACCAATCAAAGAGGCTGAAAATCTCACTGATTTTGTGTGTTCGAGCTCTAAACCATGTTCCAAAATAAGATTTCTTCAAACAAGTTTTTCAAAAAGTTTTATTCAAATTAGTGAAATACTATAAAAATTTCTTGAAAAAGAAAATATTACTTTAACCAAGTGGTAAAATATGCAAAAAAAAAAAAAAAACAAACATGCAATGAAACATGCAAATGCAACAATGAAAAACAAAAATTGGTGTTGAGAAGGGACTAACTAACCCGTGGAGATCGGTATCGACCTCCCACACTTAAAGATTGTACCGTCCTCGGTGCATGCTAAGATGTGCAGGTGGACGGGTTGTTCCAACTGATGCTTCTCTCCAAAGATTGTGCAGATGGACTTGTCTTGTCTCCCCATGTAAACATCTTCCGGTTCCCCTCCGGGTGGCCATCCTGAAAGAAAAAGGGAAGAAAAGTAACCCAGAAATAAAGATAAGAAAATAATGAAGTATGGATGGGTTAATGCCAAATGATAAGGGTCTCATTTACATGGAAGCTTCAACATGTACGTGAGAAAATAATAGAAGCTATGGCATGCCAGTGGTACAAAATGTACAACAATGGGGAAGAGAGTGTGTAATGAAAGACAATGTAAGTTCATGTCAATGCAAAAGGAATACAGGTATCATAAAAAGATTGACATTGACAGAAAAATAGCATCACCCAACATTGTAAAACAAGTCACTAAAAATTATACCAGAAAAGATGCAACAATTAAATAAGAAAATCAACACCAAAGGAAAAATAATAAATTTAGAAAAGAAAAGAAAAATATGCACTAAATTACAATGCAATGAATGAAATATGCTAATAAATAAAATGAAAGATAAGAAGAATGAGAAGGGAAAGAAGTGAGTAAGAAAGGAGGGAGGGAAAAATTAGGATTGGGGAAGAAAAGATAAGATATTTGGCAAATTAGGATAAGCTGTGCGGCGCAAGCGACGCGGACGCGTCAATCACGCGGTCGCGTGACACGTTTTATGCTACTGGCACGAGGGCAGCCTCGCGCTCGCACAACTCTCTGTTCAGAATCTTATTTTGCCAAATTTTGGGTGACGCAATCGTGTGGTCGTCGTGATCGCGTGAGTGGCCAATATGGGGATATGACGCATATGCGTGAGCCATGCGTCCGCGTGGTAAGGTTGTGCTTTCAGCACCAGTCCAGCACCAGTCCGGCATAACTTTCGGCTATGCACCCTTTTCACGTCGATTTTCATGGCACGCGGCCGCGTGGGTGACGCGGTCGCGTGGGAGGCCAAAGTTCCCACATGACGTGGTCGCGTGAGCGACGCGGTCGCATGGGGTCAAATTATGCTAAAGACGCGCCTCCAGCCACGCTCTCGCGTGACTCTCTGTTCAATTCTTTTCTACCCAACGCACTAGTGACGCGGACGCGTCAGCGATGCTGCCGCGTCGCTTGCATGTTTTCCCGTTTTTTTTTCATGCAATTATGCAATTATGCAGTATGCAATGCGAATGAATAATATTCAGGTTCAATTAAAAAGGAAATAAAAATAAATAACACGAAATAAAACTGAAAAAGAAACGACCATACCATGGTGGGTTGTCTCCCACCTAGCACTTTTGGTTAAAGTTTTTAAGTTGGACATTGGATGAGCTTCTTGTTATGGCGGCTTATGTTTAAATTCATCCAAAAATCTCCACCAATGATTGGAATGCCAATAGCCTCCGGGGTCCCAAACTAGGCATGTAAAGCTTCTGAGGAGCTTCAAATAGATTCTCAGGCTCCCGGGGTGACGAATGTCAGCATATAATCCATGATCCCAAGCTTTGCTTTTAAATCCGCCTCCGTCTTGATCTACATGTTTCCATCCAGGCGGTTTAAAAAGTAGATTCTCACCACGGTGACCGAACTTTCTTCGTGATCCATTCAATTGAGCATGATACCAATCCGTGCACTTCGAGTTGAAGCGTGGAACCTTATTGAACCTTGTGCACCAGCTCTGAGTACGAGCCATTTCTCTCTTACTCTTAAAGCCGCAGAGAGCTCTAAGCTGGCCATCTGTTTCAAGCAAACCATATTCAAGTGGAAAAATAAAGCTAAGGGTTAAGGATTGTACCCACTTGAAGCTTGTATTGGGTGGTAGTGGCCTCGGGATAGGTGTTTTCAGTGGTTCTGCAAGCTCTATTCCCTTGTGGTCTTCAGTGAATTCCTCCACTTCCTTGCAAACCTTTTCCATTCCAGCCATGTCCTGGTCAAAGTCTTCCATATCTTCCTCATCACTTGAGTCATAATTAGGAGGTTGAGAAAAGTCGACCTCTGCATCATCTTCATATTCACTTGGGGAAGATTCTTCTGTCTCAAAGAATTCACTTGCGGATGCAAGTTCATTACTAAGAGGACTTGACTCGTGATCATCGTCATCAAGGAAACTTTCTTCTTGGGTTATTCCGTCCAGTTCTTCATAAGATATCTGCATTGGAGGCTGCGCAACATCCTCTTTAGCATCAATTGTAACATCCTTGACGGAATTCTCCATAACTCTGGATTCAGGTGGCGGTTCGGCATCTCCTAAATCTTCAACCAACTCTTCTTCTTCTACCATGACAACTTCCTCTATTTGTTCCAGTACAAAGTTATGCTCTATGATGTCCACTGGAGCTTCTAGCGTCTTCTTTGTGCTGCGTTCTTCATTGGATTCTCCACATAAAGCCATGGGAGTCTGTTGAGGAGCTGAATGTCTGGAAGATAATTGATTTATTGCTTGCTCCAGTTGATGAAGGGTTGCATTAAATTGTTTTACTGATTCTTCGAGGCGAACCTGTGATTCTGGGCTTGATGGATATGGATATGGTGTATAGGGGAGTGGTGGTTCTTGGGAGTAATTGGATTGGTGTTGGGGTGGATAAGGATCATGTGGTAGTGAATGGTGAAAAGAAGCTTGTGAGTGTGGTGGTTCGAAGTTATGTCGAGAGGATGGTCTCTGAGCACAGGGTGGGGCTTGTTGGTAGCTACAAGGCAGTCCACCGAATCTATCAGTTGGGTATGCATTGTAGAATGGTCTTTGTCCATGATATCTAGGATGATGTTGTTGCCTAAAGGGTTGATCGGATCCTTGTGGCTCCATCCATCTTTGATTGCTTAGACCTTGATGCATAGTCCTGTTATAGCTTCCATTCCTTGCAACAAAATTAGAACCAAACTCAAAGCGAGAGGGGTGAGAATTCATAATAGATATCAGAAATAAGAGGAAAGAGAGAAAACAAATAAACAAGTAAGAGAAAAATATTTACAATAACAAATAATAAGGCACACGTTTGCAATTCTCCGGCAACGGCGCCATTTTGAAGAACTAAAGATTGATGGTTTAGAAGTTATAGTAAACTCTCGTTGTAAATATAGTCACTAAACCAAGCAATCAACCTTTCTTACAAATGTTTGGTTGTCACAAGTAACAAACCCTTTGAAATTGATAACCGAGTATTCAAACCTTGGGTCGTCTTCTCAAGAAGTTGCAGGGAGGTATGTTCTTATTATTGGCTATGAAAAAGGTAAAATTGGGGGGTTTTGGAAATAAGGAAGAAGTATGACAAGTAATTCAAATGACAATTAAAATAAATAAATAACTATAAAATAAACTCTTGGCAAGATATGAAATTTTGGAAGTCCTATCCTAGTTACTCCTATAAGAATGGAAGTTAATCACACCTAGTTAACCTTTGCGTAAGCAAGGGAAAGTCCAGTGAACCAATTGGTTAGATTTCCCAAGTCCTAGCCAAATCCTAAGGGAAGACTAGAGTTAGTGGAATTCCAGTTAATTAGCCGACATAACAATCAATCATGAATAGTTGGTAACTCAAGAGCTTCCAGTTAATCAATTAAAGCCAATAATATAAAAAGTTAAATGAAAATCATAGATCTGAAAATACCTCAATTGTAATTAAATATAAAATTAAATCCAACATGGAAAGATTTATGAATCAAATGGGCAACATAAGTAATTAACAGATAAAAGTATTAGAGTATCTAAAAGTAGAAACGAAACATAAATTAAAGAACCTTGAACCTGTGATGAAGAAGTAATATTCCTAATTTCTAAAAATCCTAATCCTAAAATCCTAAGAGAGAGGAGAGAACCTCACTCTCTAAAAACTACATCTAAAACTATGAAAAGTGAATTATGAATAGCATGTTGAGTCTCTGCATGTTCCCTGACTTTAATCTGTGTTTCTGGGCCGAAAACTGGGTTGAAATCCGGCCCAGAATCTCTGCCAGTGACTTTTGTAATTCTGCAAATCGCGCACGTCACGCGGACGCGTCATTCACGCAGATGCGTTATTCGGCGTTTTTCTTTTCCATGCGGGCGCGTCGTCCATGCCTCCGCGTTGCTTCTACTTTTCCAATCCACGCGTCCATGTCACTCATGCGACTGTGTCACTGCGAATTCCTTTTTTCTGCGCGGTCGCGTCACTGACGCATACGCGTCACTTCTCGCTGGTCATCTCCTCAATTTCTTATGTTCCTTCCATTTTTGCAAGCTTCCTTCCCAATCTCTCACTCATTCATGCCCTATAAAGCCTGAAACACTTAACACACAGATCAAGGCATCAAATGGTAATAAGAGAGGATTAAGATTAGCTAAATTAAGACCAAAGAAGCATGTTTTCAATCATGTAATAATTTTAGGAAGGAAATATAAATGCATGCTAATTATATGAATAAGTGGGTAAAGACCATGATAAAACCACACAATTAAACACATTGTAAACCATAAAATAGTGGTTTATCAATCACCGTTGTCAATGGCTACCATCCGTCCTCTCAGTGAAAATGGTCTAGGCTACGGTTTCTGTACCAGGCACAACTACCACACGGCTAATCAGCTGTTGGTTCTCACTTGTGTCAGAATAGGATCTCTCTATCCTTTTTCATACTATCACTGCACCCAACATTCACGAGTTTGAAGTTCGTCAAAGTCATCCCATCTCAGATCCTACTCGGAATACCACAGACAAGGTTTAGACTTTCCGGATCTCAGGAATGCTGCCAATTGGTTCTAGCTTATACCACAAAGGTTCTAATCTCACAGGTTCGAAAGCTCTGTTGTCAGGAGAGACAAGTCAAATCCGTGGATTAGAAACCCAAGAGATTATACTCCGGCTATCATCCAATGAATACGTTGAACATCATGTAGACCGCTTGTGGTTGTCAGGCACACGGATCTTGGCTAAGCGAGTAACGAAGATAGTGGGTGATTTTCACGGGTCACTCCTTCATTCTGACTTAACTGAACTAAGAACAAGAGTATATCTTGGAGAAGAAGTAGGCGTAGATTGAAAGAGAAACAATAGTACTTGCATTAATTCATGAAGAACAGCAGAGCTCCGCACCTTAATCTATGAGGCGTAGAAACTCCACCGTTGGAAAATACATAAGAACAAATAGCCTAGGCATGGCCGAATGGCCAACCTCCCAAATGTGAAAATGGCATAAGCTCCCTAATACAATAGTAAAAAGTGCTATTTATACTAAACTAGTTACTAGGGTTTACAGAAAATAAGTAACTAAGTGTAGATAGTGCAGAAATCCATTTCTGGGGCCCACTTGGTGTGTGTTTGGGCTGAGCTTTGAAGCCTTCACGTGCATAGGCCATTCTTGGAGTTAAACGCCAGCTTGGGTGTCAGTTTGGGCGTTTAACTCCAACTCTGGTGCCAGTTCTGGCGTCTTATGCCAAAAAAGGGTCTCTAGTGGGCGTTTGAACGCTAGTTTAGGCCGTCAAATATCGAGCAAAGTATGGACTATTATACTTTGCTGGAAAGCTCAAGATGTTTACTTTCTAACGCAATTAAGAGCGCAGCAATTGGGCTTCTGTAGCTCCAGAAAATTCAGTTTGAGTGCAAGAGGGTCAGAATCTAATAGCATCTACAATCCTTTCTTAGCCTCTGAATTAGATTTTTGCTCAGGTCCATCAGTTTTAGCCAGAGAATACCTGAAATTATAGAAAAATACACAAACTCATAGTAAAGTCCAGAAATGTGATTTTTGCATAAAAACTAATAAAAATATATTAAAAAGTAACTAAAACATACTAAAAACTATGTAAAAATAATGCCAAAAAGTGTATAAATTATCCGCTCATCACACACTAGTCCACGACGTATTGTACAGAAGAGGCATGCCAACACACCTCCTAAAGTGCATCCCAACCTCTGATACAAGGGAAGTCTTGGAAGACATCCATAATGGCCTGTGTGGTAACCATCTAGAAGTGCGGGCACTGTCCAAAAAAGTGGTCTGAGCCAGCTTCTTCTAGCCAACCCTACAAAAGGAAGCAGCCGAGTTTATAACAATATGCCCTCCATGCCAGAAGCACACCAATTTCCACAAAGCCTCCCTGAAGAGCTCATCAGCGTCACCTCACCTTGGCCATTTGCGAAATGGGGGGCTCGATCTCCTCGGGCCATTTCCCCAAGGCTCAGGCCAAGTTAAATACCTTATAGTAGGAGTGGACTACTTCACAAAGTGGATCGAGGCAGAGCCCTTGGCCACCATCACTGCTCAACAAAGTTGGAAGTTACTGTACAGGAACATTGTCACAAGATTTGGAGTCCCCTACTCCATCACCACGGATAATGGAACTCAGTTCACCGACACGAGTTTCAGAAACCTAGTGGCCGACCTAATGATCAAGCATCAGTTCACCTTAGTGGAACACCTACAGGCCAATGGACAGGCTGAAGCAGCAAATAAGGTCATATTGGCCAGGCTGAAACACCGACTACAGGACGTAAATAAAAGTCCTGTGGGCTAAAGAGCTCCTCCAAGTCCTGTGGGCATATTGGACAACACCCCATTCCACCACGGGTGAATCACCTTTTCGACTAGCTTACGGGATGGAGACAGTGATCCCTATCAAAGTAGATGAAGGATCCCCCAGGTTCATCTTCTACAATGAGGAAATCAACCTCCAAGTGCAAAGAGAAGAGCTCGACCTGCTTCCAGAAGTTTGAGAAAGAGCTCGAATTAAGGAGGAGGCCCTGAAGCGTCGAATGGCTCTAAGGTACAACTGGGAGGTAAATTGATGAGCGGATAATTTATACGCTTTTTGGCATTGTTTTTAGGTAGTTTTTAGTATGTTCTAGCTACTTTTAGGGATGTTTTCATTAGTTTTTATGTTAAATTCACATTTCTGGACTTTACTATGAGTTTATGTGTTTTTCTGTGATTTCAGGTATTTTCTGGCTGAAATTGAGGGACCTGAGCAAAACTCTGATAAGAAGGCTGACAAAGGACTGCTGATGCTGTTGGAATCTGACCTCCCTGAACTCGAAATGGATTTTCTGGAGCTACAGAACTCCAAATGGCACGCTCTCAATGGCGTTGGAAAGTAGACATCCAAAGATTTCCAGCAATATATAATAGTCCATACTTTGTTTGAGATTAGACGACGTAAACTGGCGCTCAACGCCAGTTCCATGCTGCATTCTGGAGTCAAACGCCAGAAACATGTCACGAACCAGAGTTGAACGCCCAAAACACGTTACAACTTGGCATTCAAATCCAAGATAAGCCTCAGCTCGTGTAACATTCAAGCTCAGCCCAAACATACACCAAGTGGGCCCCGGAAGTGGATTTATGCATCGATTACTTACTTCTGTAAACCCTAGCAGCTAGTTTATTATAAATAGGACTTTTTACTAGTGTATTAGACATCTTTGAACGTTTAGTTCTTAGACCTTGGGGGCTGGCCTCTTGGCCATGCCTGAACCTTCATCACTTATGTATTTTCAACGGTGGAGTTTCTACACACCATAGATTAAGGGTGTGGAGCTCTGATGTACCTCAAGTTTTAATGCAATTACTATTATTTTCTATTCAATTCGATTTATTCCTGTTCTAAGATACCATTCGTACTTCAACCTGATGGATGTGATGATCCGTGACACTCATCATCATCCATCCGTATGAACGAGTGCCTGACAACCACTTCCGTTCTACAAGCAAAAGCTAGAGTGCGTATCTCTTGGATTCCTTAATCAGAATCTTCGTGGTATAAGCTAGAATTGATGGCGGCATTCATGAGAATTCGGAAAGTCTAAACCTTGTCTATGGTATTCCGAGTAGGATTCTGGGATTGAATGACTGTGACGAGCTTCAAACTCGCGATTGCTAGGCGTGATGACAAACGCAAAAGAATCAAGGGATTCTATTCCAACATGATCGAGAACCAACAGATGATTAGCCGTGCCGTGACAGAGCATTTGGACCTTTTTCACTGAGAGGATGGGATGTAGCCATTGACGACAGTGATGCCATACATACAGCTTGCCATGGAAAGGAGTAAGAAGGACTGGATGGATGCAGTAGGAAAGCAGAGATTCAAAAGGAATACAGCATCTCCATACACTTATCTGAAATTCCTACCAATGAAATTACATAAGTATTTCTATCCTTTATTAATAAATTAATTATCTCTTTATATTTTCGAAAACCCAATAATCAATTATTATCCGCCTGACTGAGATTTACAAGATGACCATAGCTTGCTTCATACCAAGAATCTCTGTGGGATCGACCCTTACTCACGTAAGGTATTACTTGGACGACCCAGTACACTTGCTGGTTAGTTGAGCGAAGTTGTGAGGTTATATTTAGACCATGGTATTGAGCACCAAGTTTTTTGGAGCCATTACTGGGGAATTAATTTCAAACAACAATTCAAGCATAAATCACAATTTCGTCCACCATAAATCAAAGATGCTTCGTAGCCAATGACCTCATATTGATCCGGAACGATATTGGGACACAGAAGTTGGTGGAAGGGAAGCTGGCCGCAATTGGAAAGGACCATACCGGGTAGTAGAAGTACTAGGAAAATGTTACTATAAGGTGTCCAATCTTGAAGGGCGGCTCTCGAGAATCCTGGCAGAAGGGCTTGAAACAAGGTGCACTCTTTTTCCCAACAAAAGGGTTTTTTAACGAGGCACCAGGACAAGAGCTAGGGGCCCCGAACTTCAAGGTGAATGTACTTGTAAAGAAATCTCTTTTTTTTTTTCAAATTTATCTTAAATTGTTATTCCTCAAAAGTTTCCTATCCAGGCGCATTAATTTATACTCGAAATAGCACGAAAATCATTGTCCGACCCAAGGAGGTCGACAAGATAAAGCGACGAGGTTCAAATTAATGTGAGAAGTTATAAAAGCAACTCGTGCAAAGCAGTCTATCAACAGACCAGATCAAAAATAGAGTTGCAAAAATAACTTAATGGCCCGACAGAGTGAAGTCGGACTACTAAAGGAAAACTAAAAGAAGAAAACTAACATAACCCAACCTCAACTCCCCGACCACGCAAAGGTCGGAACAAAGTCGAGAATAGCAAGTTGTGAAAAGGGCTGCCCAGACCTAGGCAAAGCCTTAAGGCGCTACCTAAGAAGTTGTCAAAAAACAACTAAAAAGCAAAAGTGAGTGCTCGAAAGGTTAGCCAAGCAACTGAAGGAAAACGCTCGTCAAGAACATTGCTTAAAGGGTTAAACATTAACTAAAAATTTGTTCAAAGCAACTAAAAGTAAAAGTGTTTAAACTACGAACTATTATAAATAAAAGTGTTCATCAAGACCCACAAGCTGGGCCACAACAAAATATAACTTAAACGTGTTCATAAAAAAAAGGTCACAAAGGATCAAGCTTCTCACCCGTAGCCGCATCCTGGTGAGAAGGAAGGATCACTAAAATCAAGACCGCCCCGATGACTCCATCAGCCTCATTCAAGATTTCCTCATCAGGGTCGGCCTCAGGTTGGGCAGCCTTAGTCGAAGAGGTCAGAACAACCTTAGTCTTAGGGCCGGGCGTCGGGATCTCGTCCTCATCTGGAGCAGGAATGATGTTACCATCAACCACCAGATTATCCATACTAAAAAGGGTGAGGTCAAAGTTGGGAGCCAAGACACGAACTTGATCCCTCAAATTCTCGTACATCCCAGTCATGCCATTGACCACATGACCATGTAACTCATAATCATCATAAGCTGATTGAAGTTTTTCCTTTGCCTCTAAGAGCTCGCCATAGGTACGGGTATAGCTCTCCTCAGTTTTCTTCATCATCTCCTCCGCCAACTTAGATGCCGCTTCAGCCTTAATAGCTCGGGCTCTCTCCTTCTGCTGGGACAGCTCTAACTTGGTATTCTTCTCTTCTAGCTCGACCTTTAAGCCGCTAACCCTCTCAAACTTGGCCTTTGCACTCCTTAGAAAGGTGCTAGTGGCGTTAAGGGGAGATTTCTTAAATTCTCTTGCCAAGATAGCATTCAGACCAGACATCTGAATGTAATTTTGGGCCATATACTGGAAGTGATTGAGAATGGATACGTCGCCAAGATAGCATTCATTGCCTCCAGGCCAGGCCATCAAAATCCTTGTCATTGACATCGGCTGCGCCAGACGTCATCTGTTTCTTAGGAGTAAGCCTCGAGGAAGAAGGAGAAGAAGCAGCATCCAAGCTAGCCAAAGGTGGGGCAGAAGGAACTAAGCAAACATGAGGTGTAGGGATAACCTTCCTCAGGCCTTGGGGACCCGAACATAGCTTCTTGGGAGGAAGCTGGGAAGAACCCTCACCACCCCTTTGTTCTAAAGATTCTGAGCAGCCACAGTCTTTTTTGTCTTACACAAAAACTTTATGGAATTAGAACCCGAAGCCATTTCAGAAAAACAAAATACAAATGCAAGAACCACTAAAAGATACAACCAAGACAAGAAAATAAACACAAAAAAGACGAGGTTGGGTACTACCTAACTCGGACTGAAAAAGGCTGGGATCCCCTAGAAATTTCTTCGTGTCCAAGCAAGGAGCTCGACCCCAATGCTCTTCCAAGATACCCACAAAGGCCTTCTCCACCTCATATAAACTCTCTAGGGTGTATTTAGCTACTACCAGATTCTCTTGCCACCAAAGGGGAAATGAGGGCTCATTACTCTCATAAAAAAAAGGGACGGACTTTATCTACGGCTCGGACCTTGAAGTAAAAGTTTTTGAAATCGTGAAAAGACTCATCAAAGATGGCAAAGACCTTTCTGCCCTAGTTGGCTCAAAAAGAGATCCAAGAAGCCTTTTCTTTAGATGACCCAGGTTTGGTTAAAACAAACAGATACAAGAATATGTTGAGGGAAGGCCAAATGCCCATCTCCTGACACAAGAGCTGAAAATTTTTCATAAAGGCCAAGGAGTTAGGATGAAACTGGGTAGGGGCAAGGTTACAAGTCCAAAGGATCTCAGTTTCAAAGTCGATAAAAGGGAGGGTAACACCCAATTTGGTGAAAAAACAGTCATAAGCATAAAAGAACAGATGCTCGGTATGACTTAAAGGGGGGAGGGTGGGAACAAACCCTCTCGTCAGGATTAGGGGCAACTAGCTCATAGTCTTTCTCATCCCCCCTATTCCCACACACCCTATGAAACCTCGTAAACTTCTCACAACATTCCCAGTCTACCACCGTTACATAGCACAAGACTATAGAATCTAACCAATCAGCAAGACCAGGGGGATTGTGGGAACCTTTATAGGCATTTCCGTAAGATTCCTATGAGACATGTACGCTATACCTACAATAATGAAAAACAAATGGCCATCACTACAAGCAGCTTGGACAAAACCCAGTAACAACACTCAAGCAGCAAAAGGGCACCCTAGTCTTGCAACAGTGACGTCACGTCACAACGACACCCTTTTGAGGCTACAAGAACGCAAACAAAGACACAATTCAAAGGCATAAGAGCCCAAAAAACCCCATTACCCAGCACAAACACAAAGACCAAAATCTTTAGGAAAAAAGACAAACATACAAAATAAACAAAAGTAGGGGTTCAACCTCGATGGAGCCATAGAAAGCCAGATCGTCATCGTTAAAAGGACAAAGCAAAAATGAACGCGAAGGCACGTACCTGCAGAAAGAAGCCGAAAAGAGGAGCACACAAAGTCATCTACGGCGACAGTGTGAATCTCTCCAAGAAAGACGCCAGGAAAAGAAATCATTGATTGCAAGGCACAGATGAAGCTCTAAAAAAGGATAAAAAGAAAAGAAGCGTCATAGAAAGGAGAAGAAGGAAAAGCGTTTTGCAAAAAAGGAAAAAGAAGAAGCCCCAGGGTTTTAAAAAGAGACAAAGGAAGGAAATTGAAATGGCAAAAGAGAATGAAGGGCCCAATCAATGAGTCTTAAAAGTACTCACAGAAACCCAAGGAAACTGACGCGCTAACTTAGACCAGCATTTAAAGAAAATGTTTCGTATTTCAAAAAATTAAAGATCATAGCGCTCGACCTACCCGAGGAGGAAACAAACAAAACGCCCAACTTGACCAAGGAAGACATGTTCGACAAAGAATGATTTAGCACGACCTAGAAAAAGATCGAAGCTCAAGCAAGGGCACTGTTCATACCCTGACTCGAGAACAAGGTCTGTGCCGACAAAAGGCAAAAGGGCCGAGCTTCGAGGAGGGCCCTCCTACATCCACTAACCTCTTCTAAGAGGTTGGACGTCGACTACAGGCCCAAAAAGAGGCCTAATACAGCGAGGTCACCCCCACTGGAAGGCGGTTACCAAAGATAAGATCCTACCAATAGATATAAGATAAGATAAAGATCCTCCCACCAAAGGAGGTCATTAATTCTACTATAAATACACTGGAGCCCCCAGGTATAACTCATACTCTGATTCTACTAAGGAACCTGCTTAAAGTCCTTGCTAACTTAGGCATCAGAGTTTCTTGCAGGTACTACCACCGAACCCCTCATAAGGAGTTCGGATAGGCGGCACTTCAACACCAATAGGTCAGACATCGACACTCGAAGGGGACCCAAACCTCACGTCCGGCCCGGACTCATTGTTTTAGGTAACCCTCGGAACACTTTTCAATTACTACTCTATCCTCTAATTAATTTTATAAAAATTTCTACACTATTCTTATTTCTTTTACCAAATCCTAATCATAATCCCCAAATTAAACCCACCCACACTCTTTCTCTCACACACACACACACACCCCCACACAGAGAGCGAACAAAAGAGAGAAAGAGGACTGATAGGGGAATACAGGAGAGAAGAAGAGGAGGAGAGGGGAAGACAGCGCCAGCAGAGGGAGGACTGCTGTTCACATCGTCGTCGTAGCTGGAAGTCATAGGGAGGCCCGAGGAAGGAGAGAGTTATGTGTGCATGAGCTTGAGATCACTGTCAAGAGGTTGAGAGGCTACGATAACCATCGCTGTCGTTGCTAGAGATCACTGTCCTCCTTTCTGATGTCGTTGTCGTCGTAGGGAAACATCATCGTCGCAGTGTAGCACACTAACTTTTAGCACCTCATGATCGCACTAAAAGTCTTGGCATTACCAACCTCTACTCCTTTAATTTCATACTATAATTATTTATTATTGAGTCTTCACAAATATAAACTGAGTTTTTAATTATGAAAACAAAAAGATTTTCATTTAAACCACATAATCACATAATTATATCCACATAATAATAAATACATAGAGTTATTCAATTCTTCTCAAATACAAGTCCTGCCCCTCTAAAAATCTCAAAGATGACAAACAACGAGGGATAAAATCTCAACTAAACTAACAAACAGAAAGTACAACATATTTGCTCGTGGCTTTGTGGCAAAGTTTCCTGACCCTGTCACTGAAAAAGAAAATCTATAGGTGGAGAGAACATTGTCCTTGTAGGTTGTCAGTATGGAAGGGAATACCATCAAAACAAAAAGATACTTGCAAATAGAAATAATTTTATTATAAAATAGTTTATCCTTGAAATAACCTTTTGCAAAAGTTTTGTAGAAAAACTTATTTTGAAAAGTTGTAAAAAAAAACTTCTATAGTTTACAAATTAGTAAGACGAATGGTTTATAGAAATAAAAAAGGACCAAGGACGTGCCTAAGGACTTCCTACCCAACTTACATCACTCACTCTTATCTAACCAATATATAAATTACAGTAACAATGCAACACCTAATTCATTTGGCCTCAACCTCCATTACCACATATCAGAAACAACCCTAAGCGTCACTACTGTCAGTATGAGGGATCTCTCAGTTGTTAACCACAGAAAAAACAATGCAAAGCATACACAAATTGAGAATACAGATTGAGAAATTAGATAAAATAGCATATAGATACTATTACTCAATTAGGCAAGCGAAAAATAAGATTCATACCTAAATGATACACACAAATGCAAATGATACATGCCTATCCTATGGTTAATGAGCTCATCTGTTGGTTATACAACCAAACTCGATATGTCTGGTAGCTAACCCTAGACAGTCCTTTCGTGCGTGCATCCCCAAGAATCTATGCATATAATTCTCAATCATTCAATTTTCATCTCATTGGGGGAATTTCTAGGGAGTTAAAGTGCCTGGTCACATCTTGCGACTTAAGGTCAACAAAATCACAAATCTTAACCTAGAGCAAGTGGAGCCAACCCACTGCATCTATCCAAGAATTAGATAAAGTTATAAATCATATATCATTCTCAACCGGGAGCAAGTGGGGGTGAACCACTGCATCTACACCGGGAGACTCAATCCAACCTGGAGCAAGTGGATCATCGGCACTGCATCTACCCAGGCAGGTATATATATCAATAAGAATCATTTTCAATATCAATTTCATTATAACTTTTCACTATCCATCTTATTATCAATCTTATAACTCCACATTTTGTTAATCTTCCTTTAATTCACTAATCCAACTCTTTAGGTTTCGTTCTTAACTCCTCTATCCTTAATTTCACCGGCTTTAGACTCGTACTAAGATTTATAAAGATTTAGAAGGCTCGAGGAATGGTTGAGAACTTTAAAAATTCACTTTTCTGAAAAACAGGGTGATCGTGTATGCAGCCCATGGTCACGTACGCATGAATGTTTGACAGTGGCCAACTCTCACGTATGCACGATGAGTTTCTCGTACGCATGGCATATCCGAATGTGAAAAAGTTGATATGCTGTAAAATTAGTTTTTAAACCCAAATTGTAAACCTTCATAACTTTTTCCACAAAATTCATTTTTCAACCATTCTTGAATCATTGGAAAGATTGATAAATAAATTTTATAGAAATATAGTTTTGTAAATTTTTCCAACTCCGAGACTGAGTTACGACCTACCGAAGTTGGCCAAAAATTAGTTTTTTTAACCAAAAATAAATTTTACAAACTTTCCAAAGATTAATAAGACAAAACAGCTTTTAACTCAACAAAACTACCCCAAACCACTTCAATCCACTCATTCACAATCAACCAAAATCAAGCCCACTCAATTCGCTCCTTTTACTCTATTCTTATTCATAATCATCGTTAATCATCACTATACCTTGATTATACATGATCATTGTCCTCGCTCTCAATTTCAAAATCATCATCAAACCTCAGTCAAAACCAATTGTCACTACTCACCTCTCAATTTCAAGCATAATCCTTCAAACAACTTACCAAACTTACCTCCAAATCCACACCACACAATTTTTACCATATTCCTTAAAATAAAACTCTTTCTCTCAAATCTTATGTTCAATTTTATTAAAACCTCAAAGTCACTCTCTTATTCTCAAACCCTTGAATTTATACTTAATTTACTGTTTTAAAGTCTTTGGCTAGTTAATCAAATCTCTTCTTGTTATTGGAAATCAAATGAGTTTAAAACCACGAGTTAATAAAATCATAAGAATCCGATTTTCTTTAATAATCTTTAAAAGTGTTTAAAACATGTCTCTTTTGATAAAGTTACTCAAATAAAAAATTATTTTCGAAATCATAACCAAAACTTCTTCAAATTCTTAGAAAAATTTCGGCAGCACATCTCCTAAAAAGTTGGAGTTTGCCACACATCATAGGTCCCCTCTTTTTAACCTCAACTCAACAAAACCAGTATTTCAAGTCAGTGTTTCCAAACACAAAACCGTTACTAGCAGTGGATCTCGGTGACATCAGTAGCAACATAGACACGACGGTGACGGAGGCTTGGCTCCCGAAATGATGGTGTACGGCAGGACAATGTCCTTCCCCTCTTCAATTTGAAAATTTCACGGTGAAAGATACTGGATTGAAGTGACGACGACGAATCTGACGGTGGCGCGATGATTACCCCGCGTCGGCAGTGAAATGCAAACGACAACGACGACAAAGACCTCGATGATGGTGACCCGTGGTGCTGATGGAGACGACACTGGTCGAGGCCCACTCTTCTTCGCACGTCTCCTTCTCTTCGTGGTTCTGTTTTGTCGACGGTGGCTTGTGGACAGATCGGCGGCGATGGCTTAGTGGCGTGGTCTCCCTCTAAGATCTGACGATTACGTGACGGCAGCTGCAAGGCCCAACGTCACCGGTGCGGTCTTCCCCCCTCTTTTTCTCTTGTTCTTCCTTCTTCCTCCTTTCTTCTTTTCTTCCTATTTCTCTCTTCCCCCTTCTGTGTGGTGTTCGTGTATTTTGTGTGTGATATGTTTATGGGCTACGCCTAGGGTTTCTTTTAGGGAAAGGAAAAATGTGTGTGATTTTATGGTTAGGTTTAGATGAAATTAGGGTTTAATTTGGGAATATGTGAAATTAGAGATTTTTGGATAAATTAGAGTTTGGGTACTTTTAATCAAATTAGGGTATATTATATAAATTTAAAATCTAATTTAATCCCTTGAAATTACTTTAAAAATATTATTGAATTATTAATTTGCTAATTAGCTTTTAATCAAGTATTCTAATTTAACATTAGAAAATAATATAATCAATTTTCTCTATTTATAAAAATTAAAACATTAATTTCCAAAATCTCAATTATTTAACTAAATCATATAAAATTCTTATTCTTTTACAACTGTTAAGTTTTATAATTTAAATATAGAAAATTATTCAATATTTTTAAACTTACGTAAAATTTTAATTTTAATTATCAAAACTTGATTTAATTACTTTTAATAAAATAATTTCTGAAAATAAAGTCTTTAATGAATAAATATATTGAAATTAACTTATAATAAGATTTTTCTGAAAATTTTGGGTCTACATGCAGCAGGAAGCGCAGAGAACAACGAGAGGGTGAAAGTGCTACAAGATAGGGGGAAGTATAACAACCCCAGTTTTTTTTTTTAAAAAATAAATAATGAGTTATTAGTTTGTTTATAATAATTGTTGATAATTTATTTAAAAAAATTATTTCCCTAAATGTAATTACAATAAATTTTATGATACTTTGAGTAATTGAAAAAATGATAAAAATTATATAACTTAATTAAAATAATTTGTGTTTTGAATTTAAACTTTATTTCATAAAGGATAATTAATTAGATTATTTTAGATTTTAAATTGGAAATAGTATTTGAATTTATTGGTATATTAATAAATAAAATTATGTTTACAAAATAATTTTTATGGTATTATATTTCAATCTTAATTATTATATTATCTCAAAGATTTTGTAAAATTGTTATACTACTAGTGTGTATTTTATTCTAATCCTAACCCTAGAGTCAGCCACACACATTGAGTTTCCTCACACACGCACACGTTACTCTCTTAGTGACACTCACTCCCTTCATAAAGATACACGTTTCCTCCACCTGTGATTGTCTCAGCAAAAAATACTTCACCGCTCTTCTGCACATTCATTACTCACTCTCTGCCTTTCATTTATGCTAGACACACACCCAAATCAAAGAAGAAAATACAGAAGGGGAGGGAGATGAGAAATCAAAATGCGTAGCCTCCTCTTCACATACACAAAAATCAAAAGAAAAATTAGAGTGCACAAAGAGGAAGAGAACGAGGAGAAAAAGAGGAAGAATGCTGAAGAACAGAGACTGAGGGGAAGGTGTATGTAAAACTCAGTTAATTAATGGCTAATTAATACATAAATGAGAATTTATTCTAGAAGGCCAAAAATGTGATTTTTTATGGCTTAATATGATAGAAGAGATTGAGACAAGAATTTCGGTACCAATTTTATAGAAATCGGACCAAGTTTGGGCCGAACGGGCCAAACCTGACAAACCAGACCCAAAGTGGGCCCTTGGCCCAACATAACTAAATCCTAAAACCCTCATTTCAGTACTCTCTCCCCTCTCTAAGACACTAAACACGCTGAGATGGAGGTCATGGGAGGAAGAACACTCTCTCAAGTTCTTTCTCTCATTTGATCTTCAAACTACCATAACTTTTAATCTAAAGCTCTGATTGTCGCACCGTTTATGGCCACGTGTTCACCACGGAGATCTCTACAAAAGCCATACAATCAATTTTGATGTAAGATACGTTTTTTTCTTTGAATTTCAGCCCTTATTTTCGAGGTTCATGGGCAAAAATGTTGAGGTTTTGAGCTCCTTTGTGTTATAGGATCACATTAGCTTGAAGGGAAGGCTTGTTCTTGGTCTTTTGGTCCTTGGGTAAGGTAAGATATCTGACCCTAGTGAGAATGTTGAATTTGTGGTTTTGGGTATTGAGCTCTTGTGTTTTGGTATGATATTTTGGCTTAGGCATTTTATATATGTGTATTAGAGCTTGATTGGTGATTTTGGAAAGCTTGGAAGAGGGTTTTGTATGCAAAAAAATCTATTCTTGGAGGTGTTGAGACCTTGAGAGCTTGAGGAAAAAGTGGTTTGGAAGTGCTCCGGTTGAGCTTGGAAAATCGGCTAAGGTATGGTCTCGGTTTCTCGTATCTACTATATAATATGGTGGGAAATACTTAGGCTAGAGACCCTAAGATAGGCATTTAATTGTTGATGTTGTTAAATGGTTGAGATATATGATGTGGTCATATATGTAATTATGATTATTGATTCCTTGATGGTATGATGTATGAGCAATATGCATGTTGTGATATATGCTTGATGATTGATTGGGGTTGAATTGTGGGTGAAACCATGTTAATGGTGAGTATGATATTGGTTATGTGCAATTATGATTAATTGGAAATGGTGTTATTGAAAATTGGCATGAGGAAGAGTATATGATATGTAAATGTGTTTGAGTTTGAGCCACTTGGGTGAAGTGGGTTAAAAGGATGGGATGGTATTTTTGTTAATTTTGGTAAAGTGTTAATGTGTGAGTTGAAGAGGCTTGATGTTGATTTTGGTATATTTTAATTGATTTTAAAAAGGGTCGAATTTGGCATGTTTTGGTTGATTTTGAAAAGGGTTGAAAATGACTTGTTTTGAAAATGGCACTTTGTGGTTTTGTATGAAAATATGGTTTTTAGGCATACTTTGACGGGACATAACTTGGACTCCGGATCCTTGTTTTGTGCCAAACTTATTTAGAAATAAAATTGGATTCGGGATGTTCATGCCGTTCGAAGAACGGGCTAAAAATAATTTAAAATGAACAAGTTATGTCTGTCGGAAGATTGGGGGTTGAATATGTGAATTTTGCAGCTTTTAACTTAGAAAACTTTTTAGCAGAATGACCCTCCACGCGTAGGCACACTTGGCGCGTACGCGTCATTCTTCAAGAAGGCACCATCCACGTGTGCGCGTGGTGTGCGCGGACACGTCGATGTGTTGCACCCAATGCCCAGCCATTCTTCCCGAGAGTTGTGCCAGAGTTGTGCCAATTTTGTGTGTGGGGCACAAACGCACCGTACGCTTGGCTGCCGCGTACGCGTACGCATGGCTGTAGCGTATGCATCAATTGGATGTTTTTCAATCCAGCATCTGCGTGAATGACGCATACGTGTCGATGAGCTGTAAGGCCATCCACGCATGCATGTGAAGGACGCATGCGCGTGGCCCTGTTTTCATCCAAAAGTTGATTTTTGAGCTTTAAAAGCCAAATTTTATACTTCTAAACCTCCGATCTCACCACTTATGTCTTTAATCATTATGATATGCCTAGCATTGAGAAAAGGAGCTAGGGGATGTGGTAACTTGCGAGTGAAGCAAAGGAGAAATGGATGATCAATGAGGATCAAAGATGATTATATGATATGTGGAGGATGGCGGTGGGAGTGATGTATGTGCCATGAGCTGATGGGCTAAATTGTTTATGAATTGGCTGGTTATGGATTTAACCGTGAGCCGGATGGCTGGATTATTGCTGTGTTATGGCAGAGCCATGATTTTGGCTAAGTATAAATTCATATATGCCGTTGAATGAATTGTGAATGTTTGCACTTCCACCATCGGAGACTCGAGTTTTCCTGGGAGAAAGCAGTGGCTAGTCACCACGTGCTCTAGGTGGACACTCGAGACTCTGTTGACCATATGTCGTCAGGGTGGCCGGGCACTGTGAAAGCCCCGGATGAGCTTTCCCCCGTGAATATTCACCAGTGAGGGTGATGGATATGGATCATGATTATGATCACAATTATGTTGAGTATAACTCAAGTTGGGGAGACACGACAGAGGGACAGTCCGATGGTTAGCTACTAGGACTTGTCGGGTTGGCTATATAATCGACATATGATATCATCAGCCATTAGGGACATGCATTCATCATATGCATACTATGTGAATTGTTTGAGATTGCCTATTTGACTGCATATTACTTGCTAATTGTCTAAATGCCTTATTTGTTCCTATTTGTATATCTCTTGTCTAATATAACTGTGTTTGCTATATTATACTCCTGTTGGTGGTTGGGAAGTATGAAGGATTTGTAAAGGGAAGTATTAATTAGTCTGAAGAATCCTTAGTCAGTTGCCGTTTATGGTTTAGCTTGTTTATAAGCTTTGATTTTATCTGGAGGAAGTTATAGGATTGCCTTTGGCTTTCCTCTAATATTACATGTTATATATGTGGAAACTATTACCATGCTGGGAACCTCTAGTTCTCACCCATGTGGATTTTTTGATTTTCAGATGCAGGATGTGAGGCCTCTCGCTGAGGCATGCTGGAGACTTCTGGATTAGCGAAGATCCTTTGTTCTTGGGGCTCTGTTTTAGTTTATATGTTTTGTTTAGCTACTTTTATCTCTAGTAAATAATACGAACTGTGATGACTCCTCTTATGAGAGATTTTGGAGAATAGGTTTTCTGAATTTGTGTCCCTTTGGGTTTCCTTTGGGGTTTTCTATCTTATTTACATGTATATATATATATATATATATATATATATATATATATATATTACTATGCTCGAACCGGTCACCTTCGCAACCGGGTTTTGAGTCTTGATATTCCTATTTTTGACACTCTTGTGTATATATATAATCTCACGTTGGTTTATCCTTGTTCGCTATGCTATCGATCGGAGTGTTGCACTTTTCGCATTGCGATTTTTGTTGTACCCCTTTTTCTTCAAAGGCTCCTAGTGATAATCATTATTCATACTACTAGACATACTAAATTTTTATTTTAGAGGTCGTAATACCTTGCCATCTCTGAATTATGACTTAAGCATAAGACTTTTTATGGTAGGGTGTTACATTATGGTATCAGAGCAGTTCGTTCTTGTAGATCCTGAGGGACGGACTGACTATGCTTTTGTGCATTCTCTGTATGTGTGTTATGTGCTATTAGTATATTTACTTGATATAATTGGCATAAACGTTCATGAGCATGCATTTGGGACTTTGAAGCACTAAACTTCCGATATTGAGACTGATCAACTTAATATCAATTGTTTGGTATGTTTAGGAACCAGATGGCGCCTCGTGGACGCGGTAGAGGCCGTGGGAGAGGTCATACAAATGCTCGTGCGCCGGAGATTAACCCTAATAACTCGGTGAACTTTATGACTGCGTTGGAGAATATGGCTGCTGCTATGCAAGCCACTGCTGAGGCTCTTGGGCAACAGATGAACAACCATGGCAATAACAGAGGTGGAGCTCAGGGCCCGATGACATTGGCAAACTTTTTGAAGGTTAATCCACCCAAGTTCAAGGGAACTACTAGCCCGACTGAATTCGATACATGGTTTCAGGCTATGGAGCGAGCACTGTAAGCGGAGGTGGTACCTGAAGGGCAGCGTGTTGAGTTTGCCACCTATTTGCTCACTGGGGAAGCATCGCATTGGTGGCAAGGTATCCGACGTCTTCTGCAGCAGGGTGATGACTATATCACCTGGGATGTCTTCTGGGAGGAGTTCTATAGGAAGTACTTTCTGACTTTTGCTAAGACGGCTAAGAAACTTGAGTTACTGTAGCTGAAGCAGGGTACTATGCCCGTATCTGAGTATACTGACAAATTTGAGGAGGTGTTCAGGTTCTCCCGTATGTGTCAGGGGACTCCGGGAGACTATGAGGAATGGAAGTGCGTTAAGAATGAAGGAGGACTCCGGAGTGACATCTTCAGCTCAGTGGGACCAATGCAGATCAGAACTTTCTCTGAGTTGGTGAACAAGTGTAGAGTTGCTGAAGAGTGTGTGAAGAGGGCAGCTGCTGAGAGAGGGAGTTACAAGGGATTATTCCCACAGAACCGAGGGAATAGTTTTGCACCTAGAAGTCCGCCTTTCAAGCGGGGAGGTTCTTTCAGGAAGCCCAACAACAACAACTCCCAAGGGAAAAGGTTTGGGAAGCAGCCACAGAACGAGCAAGCTTGTGCTAGGTGTGGAAGTCATCTCCCAAGAGCCCCGTGCAAGGCCGGTTAGGGCTTGTGCTATTCTTGTGGTAAGGCGAAACATAAGGCCACGAACTATCCAGAGAAGCAGAAACAAGGTGCCGGGAAGGTACAGCAGACTGGTCAGGTGTTCACCACTTTAGCTATAGGTGCCGAGAGATCCGAGAAACTTATCCGAGGTAACTGTGAAATGACTGGTCAAACTTTAAATGCTTTATTTGATTCTGGAGCAACACATTCATTCATTGCATTTGAAAAGGCTAGTGAGCTAGGCTTGAAGATTGTAGTTTTATGTTATGACCTAAAGGTGTATAATGCTACCCATGAAGCCATGGTAACTAGGCTAGGATGCCCGCAAGTTTTCTTTAGGTTCAAGCAGCGTGATTTTGTCCATAATTTAATCTGCTTGCCGATGATCGGTCTTGATCTTATTTTGGGATTGGACTGGTTATCTGAGAACCATGTCCTGGTCGACTGTTCTACAAAACAGTGTGTTTCATGCCGAAAGGAACAGAAGGACCGGTTGTGATGAATAGTTATTACTTGAATTCTATGATGGTGAATTGCTCTGGAATCGAATGTCAGGGTATCTTGTTGTTGACTACGGGTGTTTCGGGTGATAACCAAAGATTAGAAGAAATTCTGGTTGTGTATGAGTTTTCGGAAGTATTTCCCGATGATATTGACGAATTTCCACCTAACTGAGAGGTTGAGTTTGCTATCGAGTTGGTGTCTGGGGCTGGACCAATCTTGAGTGCTCCGTATAGGATGTCGCCACTGGAAATGGCTGAGTTAAAGTCTCAGTTAGAGGATTTGTTGGGTAAGAATTTTATCTGACCAAGTGTTTCTCCGTGGGGTGCACCAGTGCTACTAGTAAAGAAGAAAGATGAGAGTATGCAGCTCTGTGTGGATTATAGGCAGCTAAACAAGGTCACGATAAAGAATAAGTACCCGTTGCCGAAGATTGACGATCTCATGGATCAGTTACAAGGAGCTAGGATTTTCTCCAAGATCGACTTGCGATCCGATTATCACCAGACAAGGGTGATGGATGAGGATATCCCTAAGACCACTTTCAGGACTCGTTATGGTCATTACGAGTACACTGTAATGTCTTTTGGGTTGACGAACGCTCCTTCAGTGTTTATGGATTACATGAATAGAGTTTTTCGTCCATTTCTAGATAAATTTGTTGTTGTCTTTATTGATGACATACTGATATATTCCAAGACTGAGGAAGAGCATGTGGAACACTTGAGGACCATATTGTAGATACTCAAGGAAAAGAAGCTTTATGAAAAACTGTCCAAATGTGAATTTTGGAAGAAGGAGGTGAAGTTTTTGGGACATGTAGTTAGTAAACAGAGGATAGCAGTTGATCCATCTAAGGTGGAGGCAATGATGGAATGGAAGCAACCAACTACGGTAACTGAAATAAGGAGTTTTCTGGGTTTAGCTGGCTATTACCGAAGGTTCATCAAAGGCTTTTCGCAATTAGCTTTGCCATTGACAAAGTTAACTCGCAAGGACACACCATTTGTCTGGACTCCCGAGTGTGAGGAGAGCTTTCAAGCATTGAAGGAAAAGTTGACCACTGCACCTGTGTTGGTGTTACCTGAGCCGAATGAACCATTTGAGGTGTACTATGATGCCTCACTAAAGGGTCTAGGGTGTGCTGATGCAACATCGTAATGTGGTGGCGTATGCCTCACGGCAATTGAGACCTCATGAAGTTAATTATCCTATGCACGATTTGGAACTTGCTGCGGTTGTGTTTGCCTTGAAGGTGTGGAGACATTATCTCTATGGGGTTAAGTTCCAAGTATTCTCTGATCACAAGAGCTTGAAATACCTCTTTGATCAGAAAGTGCTTAATATGAGGCAGAGGAGGTGGATGGAATTATTGAAGGACTACAACTTTGAGTTGAATTACCATCCGGGGAAGGTGAATGTAGTGGCGGATGCATTAAGTCAGAAGTCGTTGTATGCGGCTTGGATGATGCTTCAAGAAGAGAAGTTGCTCAAGGGATTTGAGAGTCTGAAAATTAGTGCTCATGAAGTATCTGAAACTCTGTGTTTGAGCCGATTAGAAATCTCCAGTGACTTTAAGTCCGAACTTCTAAAGGCCCATGAGAATGATGAAGCGTTATGGACGGTGTTACCAGCTATTGAGCAAGGGAAACAGCGGAGAGTGTCGGAGGATAAGGATGGGTTATGAAGATTTAAAGGTAGGATCATTGTGCCAATCATTGGCACTTTGCGGCAAGATATCTTAAAAGAAGCACACAAAAGCGGATTCTCTGTTCACCCGGGGAGTACTAAGATGTACCATGATCTAAAGGTGATGTTTTGGTGGCCGCGTATGAAGAATGATGTGACGGAATATGTTTCAAAGTGCTTAACTTGTCAAAAGGTGAAGATTGAACATCAAAGACCTGCCGGGATATTGCAACCTTTAGAGGTTCCACAATGGAAGTGGGAAAGTATTGCGATGGACTTTGTGTTGGGATTGCCAAGGACTAGGGTTGGTTTTGATGCTATCTGGGTGACTGTGGATTGACTGACGAAGTCAGCTCACTTTCTACCCATTCGGATGACTGACATGCTTGAGGAGCTAGGACGGCTATACATAAAAGAGATTGTGAGAGTTCATGCTGTACCTGCTACTATAATCTCTGATAGAGATCCTCGTTTCACTTTAAGGTTTTGGGGTACATTTCAGAAAGCTTTTGGGACCCGATTAAGCTTGAGTACGGCTTACCATCCTCAAACAGATGGTCAATCCGAGAGGACGATCCAAACATTAGAGGATATGTTGAGAGCTTGTGTTTTGGACCAACTGGTGAGTTGGGATCGGTATATGCCGTTAGTGAAGTTTGCATACAATAATAGTTACCATGCAAGTATGAATCAGTTCAGTTAAGAGAAGATTTGATGCTTCCGATGGCTCCAGTCAGAATTGATGATACTAGTATCAAACGGTTGCGTGGAAAAGAGGTTTCATTAGTCAAAGTGGCATGGATTCGAGGCGGTGTTGAGGAACACACTTGGGAACTTGAGTCAGAGATGCGAATGGACTATCCGCACTTATTCTCAGGTAATTGAATTTGAATTTTGTGGGCAAAATTCCCAATTAGGTGGGTAGAATGTAAAACCCAGTTAATTAATGTCTAATTAACCCATAAGTGAAAATTTATTCTAGAAGGCTAAAATGTGATTTTTTATGGCTTAATATGATAGAGGAGATTGAGACGAGAATTTCGGTACTAATTTTATAGAAATCGGACCAAGTTTGGGCCGAACGGGCCAAACCGGGTCAACCGAACCCAAAGTGGGCCCTTGGCCCAACATAACTAAACCCTAAAACCCTTATTTTAGCTCTCTGTTTCCTTTCTAAGACACTAAACACAATGAAATGGAGGCCATGGGAGGAAGAACACTCTCTCAAGTTCTTTCTCTCATTTAATCTTCAAACCACCATAACTTTTGATTTAGAGCTCCGATTGCTGCACCGTTTACGACCACATGTTTACCACGAAGAGCTCTACAAAACCCATACAATTAATCTTGAGGTAAGCCACTTTTTCTTCTTCGAAGTTTGGCCCTTATTTTCGAGTTTCATGGGCAAAAATGTTGAGGTTTTGAGCTCCTTTGTGTTATAGGATCACATTAGCTTGATGAGAAGGCTTGTTCTTACTCCCTTGGTCCTTGGGTAAGGTAAGATATCTGAAACTCTAGTGAGAATGTTGAATTTGTTGTTTTGGGTATTGAGCTCTTGTGTTTTGGTATGATATTGTGGCCTAGGCATTTTATATATGTGTATTGGAGCTTGATTGGTGATTTTGAAAAGCTTGGAAGAGGGTTTTGTATGCAAAAAATATGTTCTTGGAGGTGTTGAGACCTTGAGAGCTTGAGGAAAAAGTGGTTTGGAAGTGCTCCGGTTGAGCTTGAAAAATCGGCTAAGGTATGGTCTCGGTTTCTTGTATCTAATATGTAATGTGGTGGGAAATACTTAGGCTAGAGGCCCTAAGATAGGCATTGAATTGTTGATGTTGTTGAATGTTTGAGATATATGATGTGGTCATATATGTGGTTATGATTATTGATGCCTTGATGGTATGATGTTTGAGCAATATGCATGTTGTGATATATGCTTGATGATTGATTGAGGTTGAATTGTGGGTGAAACCATGTTGATGGTGAGTATGATATTGGTTATGTGCAATGATGGTTAATTGGAAATGGTGTTATTGAAAATTGGCATGAGGAAGAGTATATGATATGTAAATGTGTTTGAGTTTGAGCCACTTGGGTGAAGTGGGTTAACAGGATGGGATGGTATTTTTGTGAATTGTGGTAAAGTGTTAATGTGCGAGTCGAGGAGGATTGATGTTGATTTTGGTATATTTTGATTGATTTCAAAAAGGATTAAAATTGGCATGTTTTGGTTGATTTTGAAAAGGGTTGAAAATTACTTGTTTTGAAAATGGCACTTTGTGATTTTGTATGAAATATGGTTTTTGCGCATAAATTGATGGGACATAACTTGGACTCTGGATCTTCGTTTTGTGCCAAACTTATTTAGAAATAAAATTGGATCTGGGATGTTCATGCCGTTCGAAGAACGGGCAAAAAATGATTTAAAATGAAGAAGTTATGTCCGTCGGAAGATTGGGAGTTGAATCTGTGAATTTTGCAGCTTTTAACTTAGAAAATTTTTTAGCAGAATGACTCTCCACGCGTAGGCGCACTTGGCGCGTACGCGTCGTTCTTCAAGAAGGTACCATCCACGCGTGCGCATGGTGTGCGCGGGCACGTCGATGTGCTGCACCCAATGCCCAGACATTCTTCCCGAGAGTTGTGCCAATTTTGTGCGTGGGGCACAAACACACCCACGCGTACGCGTGGCTGGCGCGTACACATCGATTGGACGTTTTTCAATCCACACGTCCACGTGAATGACGCATACGTGTCGATGAGCTATATGGCCATCCACGCATGCGCGTGGAGGACCTGTGCGCGTGGCCCTGTTTTCATCCCAAAGTTGATTTTTGAGCTTTAAAAGCCAAATTTCATACTTCTAAGCCTCCGATCTCACCACTTATGTCTTTAATCATTATGATATGCCTAGCAATGAGAAAAGGAGCTAGGGGATGTGGTAACTTGTGAGTGAAGCAAGGGAAAAATGGATGATCAATGAGGATCAATGATAATTATATGAGATGCGGAGGATGGCGGTAGGAGTGCTGATTGTGCCATGAGCCGTTAGGCTAAATTGTTTATGAATTGGCTGGTTATGGATTTAATCGTGAGGCGGATGGCTGGATTATTGCCGTGTGACGGCGGAGCCATGATTATGGCTAAGTATAAATGCATATATGCTGTTGAATGAATTGTGAATGTTTGCCCTTCCACCATCGGAGACACGAGTTTCCCTGGGAGAAAGCAGTGGCTAGCCACCACGTGCTCCAGGTGGAGACTCAAGACTCTATTGTCCCTATGTCGTCAGGGTGGCCGTGCACTGTGAAAGCCCCGGATGATCTCGCCCCCGTGAATATTCACCAGTGAGGGTGATGGATATGGATCATGATTATGATCACAATTATGTTGAGTATAACTCGAGTTGGGGAGACACGACAGAGGGACAGTCCGATGGTTAGCTACCAGGACTTGTCGGGTTGGCTATATAACCGACAGATGATATCATCAACCATTAGGGACATGCATTCATCATATGTATACTATGTGAATTGTTTGAGATTGCTTATTTGACTGCATATTACTTGCTAATTGTTTAAATGCCTTATTTGTTCCTATTTGTATATCTCTTGTCTGATATAACTGTGTTTGCTATATTATACTCCTGCTGGTGGTTGGGAGGTCTAAAGGATTTAGAAAGGGAAGTATTAATTAGTCTAAAGAATCCTTAGTCAGTTGCCATTTATGGTTTAGCTTGTTTATAAGCTTTGATTTTATCTGGAGGAAGTTCTAGGATTGCCTTCGACTTTCCTCTAATATTACATGTTATATATGTGGGTACTGTTACCATGCTGGGAACCTCTGGTTCTTGTCCATACGGATTTTGTGGTTTTCAGATGCAGGACGTGAGGCTTCTTGCTGAAGCATGCTGGAGACTTCCGGATTAGCGAAGATCATTTGTTCTTGGGGCTCTATTTTAGTTTATATGCTTTGTTTAGTTACTTTTATCTCCATTAAATAATACGAACTGTGATGACTCCTCTTATGGGAGATTTTGGAGAATAGGTTTTCTCTATTTGTGTCCATTTGGGTTTCCTTTGGGGTTTCCTATCTTATTTACATGTATATATATATTGCTATGCTCGGACCGGTTACCTTTGCAACCGGATTTTGAGTCTTGATATTCCTGTTTTTGACACTCTTGTGTATATATAATCTCACGTTGGTTTATCCTTGTTCGCTACGTTATCGATCGAAGTGTTGCGCTTTTCGCATTGCGATTTTTGTTGTACCCCTTTTTCTTCAAAGGCTCCTAGTTATAATCATTATTCATACTACTAGACATACTAAATTTTTATTTTAGAGGTCGTAATACCTTGCCATCTCTGAATTATGACTTAAGCATAAGACTCTCTATGGTAGGGTGTTACAGTGGGTATCATCGCTGCAGTCGCTAGGGCTAGTCGCTGGAGCCACTCTTGTCACCTTTGTGCCTCTCTGCGGCTGCTGCTGCCACCATATCTCAATTTGGCTAGCATCTTCCTCCTTGTTTTGATTCTAATTTCCTAATTCTTGAAACCATTAGCCCCTTTCACTCCCATTTTTGCTACAATTATGTCAAGTGTTGATGCTGATGCTACCCTGAGACTGCAAAGACCACTGCTAGTTCTGTTCGAGGATGATGCTGCTGTTGTCAAGGATGATCAATGATGGGTGATACAGTTGTTGCGTTGTTAGTGTAGTTAGCCAATAGCCACCACCGCAGTTTATCTCCGATTCCTTTCAAATTCGATTAACCAAGGTAGGGAGTTCATTTTTAAAATTAAGAGTTTTTAATTTAAGAATGACAAAAAGTTTACTGAATAATTATAAATAATTTATAAATGTTATGCATGACGATTTAATGAGAATTGATGTAGTTGGAAATTGTTAGTGAATGTAAGCATGTTTGAGTATGCCAATTGAATTTCGGTATGTTTGATGGTGCTGTAAATAATTAGGTGATTAAATGAGCTATATGTGTATTTTTTAATTATGAGTTTGTTATTGATGATGATGAGCTAGTATGATTGATGCTATTGAAATTCTGTTGATTGGTTGAATTATTGTTGTTGGATGTAGTGCAGATTTTTAATGTTGTGAAAGTGTGATTATATGAAGTAAATTATATAAATTTTGGATATATATGGAACTGAGGCTTTTGGGTAGGCTTACGACATAATTTATGTAAATATGGTAATGAGCAATGGAAATTATTGATTGGTATGAGTTGGAAACTTGGAAGATTAAATTTGGTTATTGAAAGTTAGGAAGCCTTGCTGCAGAAATTTAGAAACTGATTAGACATCAACTTAAAATATCCTCTGGGAGCAATCTGGCCTGTTTTTGCGAGCAAAAATAATTTTATAATAAACTTCAAGAGGTCAAGATTCCTCAATAAAAATTTAAGGAAATTTGGCCAAGTGGTTTGGAAGATATGAATATTTGAACTTTAGTGGTTGCTGCAGAATTTTTTGGTTTTTTGGTTTTGTAGTATCAAATTTTCAGCCACTAGAACTTTTGATTTATTTAGTATTTTGAATTAATTTAAAATGTATTTTAAAGATTTATTAGTCTATTTTAAGTGAGTACAAATTTCATATCCCTATCTATTTTGTAGAGTTAGTTATGTCTCTTGGAAGTTGCGCTGTTCCCAAGAAATTCAGAACCAATTTAAAGAAATAAAGCAGCACTTTCAACTGACATTTAATTAACCAAACGAGGTGTTATGGACCTGAAACTTTTTTTCCTAAACCTTAGAGTTTTAGAGTGTATCCTCACCAAAATTTATAAGTAACGGATTAGAATTGAATTTATTGTAGATTTTTTAAAAACAGAGCTGCTTGTTGTATTTTTCTGAAATCTTCTTAATGGTAGTAGCATATTTTTATTGAATTTGTTATCAAATTCAATTCTAATCCAAATAAAGTAAAACCTAATTCAAATTAAAGATTAGGATCTCTAGAATGACCTAACCAAGAGAGATAGTCCGTTCATAAGTTTTCGCAATATAAAAACCAAATAATAAGACAGCTAGGTGCTGTTCCAAAAATATAGAACAACAGTCTCAGTTTTTCTTCAATATTTAGTGTTAGACTGTTCAGAAAAATATGATTCTTAGTTCTTTAGAAACTTGAGTTTAACAAAAATGCATGGACATAAAGTTTACGCGAATCTGAGTCTGTTTGTTATATTAATTATTAAATAGAAAACTGGTCACTAAGAAAATAATAGGCTAGACCAGTCAAGAAAATAAAATAAGAATGTAAGTTGTCCCTAGGAAGGTTTAAAGTTAAAAGGTGATGCGAAAGTATGCCGAGTAACATGGTGATACGAAGGTATGCTTAGGTATATGGTGATGCGGAGGAATGCATATTTATAAGGTGATGCAGAGGCATGATGAAAAGAAAGAAAATGAGAAACCATAAATGGATAATGATTCATGAGAAATGTTTGTTTGAATGGGCCTTTGTGCCAAAGTGCTAATGCGGGAATGTCTGTCTAACTGATAGCATAATGTATGTTGAATGGGCCTTGTGCCAAATTGCTAATGCGAAAGTGCCCGCCTGACTGATAGCCTAAAATTGCTAATGCGGGAATGTTCGCCTAACTGATAGCACTGTTTCTTACTGTGATGCCAAGATATCCTAACTGACATGGGTTCGCCCATGATAATAATTGTGCCTAATTGACACGGTAAAGAGACCATATTTGGGGTTTGCCCCGAGTAACATCGGGTTGCGGGTAGACAACCGACGCATGAGCTCATGGCCTGCGCTAGGAATAGGCATGCATCATAAATTATTGCGCACTTGCAATTGATTGTGGTTGTTTATTTTATTTTCATGTGATTGTGTTGTTTGCTCATGTTGTTTGCCTTGGTGTCTTGCTGGTGTGCTTAATTGGTTATTTTTTTATGCTGAGAACTTTGTAATGTGGTTTAAAGAAAGATTTAAACAGCTTAAAGTAAAACTTAGGAAGAATTTTAAGGGTTTAAAGAAAAATGTGTTTGGAATATGAGTTAACTATTTGTATTTTATTCTGTATTTTTACGGCATTCAGTATCTCTACTGAGAACATGCGAGGACGACGTTCTCACCTCCTACAGATCTTCTGTTTCAGCAATAGGTTCATGAATCCTCGGCGAGGAGCCGCGACTAATCCACTGGGTTTTACATATATATGTAATTGTATTTTCAGTTTTTGGTTTAATCTTAGATTTTATTTTTCTATCGCCCTTGATATTTTAAAGTGTTGTATTTTTACAGAGGGGTAGGTTTATATTTGAGTCCTGCATGAATAATTATTATGTATTAATAGTAATTATGTGAGTATATGTTTATTTGACATAGTTGAGCTTGAGGTATATACCAAAATAAAAGGAATTTTGTTTTTCTAAAAAGCTATTGACAAGTTAACGTGTAGAGACTTAATATTAAATAGCTGATAAAAGAAAAGTAGATTAGTAATGCCTTATCTTTAGTACGATTATGACATGCTAAAAGTTAGGGTGTTACAAGAAGTCACAAGCAGAGGTGACGATGTGGGCTTTTTGCCATTACTGCAACCGTTGCCGTCACCGGAGCTCGCTGTTGGTGCACCTCGAAGTTACTTCAACCCCCAATTTGCTCCACTGTGGCTGACCCCTGGCTTCTCCATTTTTATCGGAGCTACTGATGCCACTGCCAGAGAAGATGATCTGATTCCACCACTGTTTTGCTTTACCAGTGCCGTTTCTACTGTTGATGGAAAACACATTAGAGCTTCCAAACTTGCCGGTAACATTACCTCACCATTGTTCTGGTCTAGTTTCTTCCCTTAGTCTGTTTCATTTTCACCATATCCCTGCTACCATTTCATTTTCCTGCCTTGCTCTTGTTTTAATTTATTTTTCTATCTCTGTTCTGTTTTGAATTTTCCAAAACTATATCTGTATTTGTCTCTTTATTCAATTTGAATTTATTGCATTTGCCTGGTGTTATGGTCATTGTCGCTGCTGTGGGAATAGAAGTTGTTGTCATTGCCTTGGTCCAAATTCTGCACTCTTCCGTTCCATTCTACTTCAACTTTCCTCACCTTTTAATTTGGCACTCCGGGTTTGGTCTCTTTGGTCCCTTGGGACCAAGTTGTGAGTAGGCTTTACATTTATAATCGTTAAATTTTTGGTTTATACTATTCTGAGTTTTTAATTATATTTATAAAACTATTGTTGAAGAACTTTGATTTGATTGTAATAATTGATTTATTGTAGTTGAATAATTATTTTTATGAAGCTCATACCTTAGAAATTTACATGAGAATATATATATATATGTTTGATGAAGTTTTATATTACTTTAGAACATTTGATTTTACTCGAATATATAGTTTTGAAGCATTGAAGTATTTGTTGGTACTCACTTACTTTCAAATTCTAAAATATGTTTGAAATTTCTTATGATTGAAAAAGATTTTTGTTGAGAAAGTATTATTTGATTTGATTCAATACCTTATATATTTGAAAGATCAAAGATTTGTTGTATTTGAATTTATATGTTTTGAATTAGTTTGGGAGGCTCATATTAGAAAATCATAGTTAGTAGCGGTCATGACGTTAATTTAGATGCATTTGATGTAGACCACAGCTAGCAGGGACGTTGCTAGCCTAACGTGTAGGTCACACGTTAGATTTATAATTCTATTTGGATACACAAGAGAAAAGGGATACCCTTAGAGGTGGAGTTGCCCAAGTGTGGACTATTTGATTTGATTTCTATATTGAGAACTGCTTTATTGATTCATTTATTTTTATAAAATACTATTCTAATCTCTAAATAAAATTACTTTTTATAATACTATTTACATGGTCTCATGTAGATTATAGATGTTTTATCTAGTCACTGAGTTGCAAAACTCACTCCACTTTTCAAAAATGAAAAATATTATCAAGAACAAATTCAGGAATACGTCGGCAACGGGTACCTATTCTTTGTTGAGTTCCTAGACGTTACAGCTCCATATGTACAGTCAGGATCCAACCATATTAATTTAGTTTATGTTTTTGTTAAAAATAATGTGTAATATTTCATTCTAGTCCGGAGTGATATCTTAAGTTTTGAGGGACCAATGGAGATCAGAACTTTCTCAGAGTTGGTGAATAAGAGCAGGGTTGCTGAAGAGTGTGTGAAAAAGGCAGCTGTAGAGAAAGAAAGTCATAGGGGACCTTTTCAACAGAACCGAGGGAGGGACTTTACTCCAAGGAGTCAAGATTTTAAGAGAGCAAGTTATAGTCCATAGCCCCAGCAAGCCCAAGACAATTCCCGAAGTAACAACAACAACAATCATCAAGGGAAGATGTATGGAAAGCAACCTCAGAATGAAATGACTTATAGACGGTGTGGAAGCTATCATCCGGGAACTCCGTGTCGAGTTGGATTGGAACTTTGCTATAGTTGTGGAGGAGCTGGACACATGTCTTGGAACTGTCCTGAGAAGGTCAACTGGAATATTGCCAAGGGCCAACAACCAGGTCGTGCGTTCACTATGGCGACAGAGGATGCCGCTAGATCTAACGGTTTAGGAAGAGGTAAGTGAAAGATCGGTAACAATGTGTTAAAAGTTTGCTTGAGTTTGTAGTTGATTTTGGCTATTATAGATAAAAATCTAGTGAATATCTATCATGCTAAGTTGTGGTTTAGCGCTTAAGGAGATAAGTGATATGATTAGTACTAGACGAGAAATCAGAGTCACGCAGCGGAAGTTTTTGGAAGTATGAAAATAAAATAGTTGCAAATGGGAGCTGTGGTGAATGATTAGAAATACTTTAGGTTTGGATACCTGACAAGCTTAGTGAGCTAATGCTAATAGTAATTCGCAAGTAGTTAAGTTTAATTGTGGCTATGGGGTTAGATTGATTCTAAAATGGCTGTATAAGTAACTAGAGGTGTAATTGGATTCGTGCCTAAATTTTGATGGATAAATTATTGGACCTTGGATGATGGATTTGGAAGACGGTAAAAATTTGAAACATTGAGGTTGTATTGAGGTTAATTTGAGGGAAACGGTGAAGGGTGGTGAGTTTCGGTTTTGGGGAAGATTTTATGAAGGGTGAGATGAACATAACATCTAATTAGTTATTGAGAGAGATAATATGAAGATTTGATATCGAATTTTTGAGGATGAAAATTTTTGTTAGGTGGGTAGAATATAAAATCTGGTCAAATCGTAGTTGGTTAAATAATAAATTAAATAGGAGCGAATATGGTTAGAAAATTTAGCAATTAGAATTTTATAATTTAAATATGATATTTGGACTTAGTGAATTTTTCTGAGTTAGAAAACATAGTTTTCTGCATAAAAACGCGCACTGGAATTTTGACCGGCAATACCAGCTAAGATCTGTCTGGTACTGCAGTTAAGAAAATTAATTATAAGTAAATAAGGGTAAAAAATTAGGATTTATGATTAGGAAAGGTAGAAATATTTAAAATGCGATTTAAAACTCTAATCTTAAAAGTTTTGGCCCGAAATTGGGCCAATAAGCTAGACCAAGTAAACCGGGCCCAAGTGGGCCTAAGACCCAACATATATATTGCCTTATTAAGTCATTTCAGCATCACTTCTTCCCCCCATTCTTGTGTCCACGGTGAGAGAGAAGAGAGAAAAGGGAAAATCAAAATCCTAACTCTCTTTGACCTTCAAATCACCATAACTTGATCTACGAAGCTCCAATTGACGAGCCGTTTGTGGCCACGCGTCGCTCTTCTCGTTCTCTTCGATTCTATCTAGGTATTGTGGTGATTATTTTGTTCTTCTCTGCCCAGTTTTTATTTTTTTCTCTAAAAAGTGATTGGCTCTGGGTGTTGAGTGATTTTATGGTTTTGATTGTTTATGAGTGCTTTAGTATGAGCCATTGGTGAGTTCCATCAACCAATTTCGTGCGTTAAAGTAAGGAACCCTCTAACCCTTGTGACTTATCAATTTCATGAACCCTAGGTTAATTATAAGTGTGAAAATTGATTATGTTAGAGTATTGGGTTATTTTGGTGTATAATTGGGAGATTGATATTGCTTATGGGATTTTAGTGAGGTTGGATCTAAGGTTTGGTAGAGACTTCCAAGAAGAAGCTCAATTATTTTGGCTACAAGAGGTACGGTTTAAGTTTTATTTAAGTACCGTGTGGTGTGATGAGAATTCCTAGGCTAGATACCCCTAGGACTAGGTTTAGATTATGTAAATAGTTAGTATTAATATGCATAGTTGATGTGTTGTGTAAATTAAAGATTGAGTTGAGAATTGTGTGAAATTGTATGTTTGGTGTGTTGAGAAATTTGATAAAATTGGAAAATGATTAATAGTTTGTGGAATATGTATTGAATTGTAAATTTGGGCCGGAGGCCGGAAAAGGTAAGGATGGTAAGTATATGGTTGATGATTTGTGATTGAATGAATGATAGTGATATATAAGTGTTTGAGTGTGAGGTTTTGTTTATTATTGAACTCGAAAGCTTAAATGTTGTTTGAATTGAATTATTGAGCTAAGATTGATAAAAATAGAGAATTAATGTGTGGTGGATTGAATATGGAAGTTGGGATGTGGTTCAGGTTGAATTGGTAAATTTTTGGTTGGAATAAAAGAGGTATGAAAAGAGTATGTTTTGAAAATTGAGGTTTCTCGGTTGTTGGTAAAAATGAGTTTTAGACCAACTTTGACAGACTATAATATGAGCCTCAAAGCTTAGAACTGAATGAAACTTGTTTTAAATTAAAGATGGCTTTGAGAGCTTTAAATTGATATAACGTTTGTAGAAAATAGATTTGTGTAGAGGAAGTTATGACAGTTTAAAGTTTGGTGTCAAAATCTGAATTCTATAATGTAGAATTTTATGATTTTTGGTTTGTGTGCGCACGCCCAGCCTTGTGTGTTTTTGAAAGTGTGCATTGACGAACGGATTTCCTGTTGGTAAAGAAATATAAAAATATAATCGCGTTGTAAGTATAGCTTCTAAACCAACAGAAAATCCTTTCGTACAAACGTTTGGTTGTCACAAGTAACAAACCCAATAAAATTTATAAACCGAAGTATTCAAACCTCGGGTCGTCTTCTCAAGGAATTACAGGGAGGTGTGTTTTATTATTGGTTATGGAAAACAATGTTTTGGGTTTTGAAAAGGGTTTTGAGCAAGAGAAATGGGTTGTAAAAATTAATAAATTAATCACGAAGAAATCTCTTGGCAAGGTATGAAAACTGAAAGTCCTATCCTAGTTATCCTTATCAATGGTGATGAGAATTATACTTTCGCTCCCACTAAGTCAACCTCTAACTATGAAGGTCAGTTAAGTGGAGAAATTAATTTAACACCTAAAGTCCTAGTCAACTCCTTAAGGAAAGACTAGAGTTATAGGAATCTAAATTAATCAACAAAGATAATAACTATCAATCACGATGAGTTTGACAACTCAAGAGTTACTAATTAATCAACCAAAGCCAAAAGGGAAAAATCCAAATTATTTACAATAAATAGAAGAAAGCAATCATGAGTTTGAAATACCTCAAATTATATTTAAATAAAGATGTCAATTCTAACATGGGCGAGTTCATAAATTAGATTGAAAAGATAAATTAAAAGAACATTGAACCTGTAATTGAAGAAGATAGAAATATTCCTAAGTCCTTTAAGAGGAGTCCTAATCCTAATCCTAAGAGAGAGGAGAGAACCTCTCTCTCTAAAAACAATATCTAAATCCTAAGACTATGTATGAATGTATGTTCTCTCAAGTATATGATGAATGGATGCATTCCCTCACTTTATAGTCTCTAATCTGTGTTTTCTAGGCCAAAAACTAGGTCAAAACAGCCCAGAAATCACTGCTGGTTCGTACAGGTCGCGGGAAAGTGACGCGGAGGCGTCGTCCACGCGTTTGCGTGGATTGAAGTTCACAGATGCAATGCGGCGCGTCATCCACGCATTCGCGTCTTCTAAATTTGGATCAGCTATGGCAAATTATATATCATTGCGAAGCCCCAGATATTAGCTTTTCAACGCAACTGGAACCACGTCATTTGGTCCTCTGTAGCTCACGTTATGATCGATTTAGTACTAAGAGGTCAGACTGGACAGCTTTAGCAGTTCCTTCAGTTCCTTGCATTCCTTCCAGTTTTGCATGCTTCCTCTCTAAGCCATTCCTGCCCTGTAATCTCTGAAATTACTTAACACACATATCAAGGCATCGAATGGTAATAAGAGAGGATTAAACATAGCAAAATTAAGACCAAAGAAGCATATTTTCAATCATAGTACAGAATCAGGAAGGAAAATGTAAAACATGCAAATCATATGAATAAGTGGGTAAAGAGTTGATAAAAACCACTCAATTGAGCACACGATAAACCATAAAATAGTGGTTTATCAACCTCTCCACACTTAAACATTAGCATGTCTTCATTCTGAGCTCAAGAGAAGCTATAAAGGAGTGAAGAGGAATGATAGAGAGTATGCAATGCACCCTATCTATATGAATGCAATTACATGCAAAATGTTTCTACCTACTTGGTTAAAAGTAAATAAGTTCTCCAAGACAAATATGAATCAAATTCCACTAATTCAAATTACACAATAAAAGACAAGTAAACTTGTAAGAAGATAGCTAATGAAAGCAGGGAACATAGAATCAAGCGTTGAACCCTCACTGGTAGTGTATATCACTCTAATCGCTCAAGTGTCTAGGGTCAATCACTCTACTCTTTCCTAGTCATGCTTTCTAAACCTTGTTCTTCATCTAACCAATCAAAAAATATTTAGCATACCAATGCAAACATCATGAGGTCTTTTGAGGGTTGTAATGGGGCTAAGGTAAGGGTAAGGGTATATGTATGGCCAAGTGAGCTAACAAAGTGAATCCTTGATTAGTCTAAGATCTCACCTAACATATACATAATTTATATAATTTAAAATGCTTTACCTAGCTACCCAAATTTTTTCCACTTATGTATTACATGCTCATGTATCAAACTTATTTTTGAATTTTGTCCCATATGCATTGATTTTTTTTATTTTGCATTTGGGGTAATATATATATTTTTCTTTTTTTTTCTATCTCCTTATTTAATTACTTAATAATTCTTTTTTTCAATGCACATGGTAATTTAATTATTTTGATTTCACATGAGCATACTTCCCAAATTTCAAATAACTTATTCAATTTAATTCTCTACTTTTTTTTATCATCCCATGTTCCCATAAAATTCCCCACACTTAAATTTTACACAATATCTATCTTAAGCTAACCAAGGATTCAACTTGGAATTTTTATTTTATTTTTCTGCTTAAGGCTAGTAATGTGGTTATAAAATAGAAGAGGGGGTCAAAAAGCTCAAGGGGGTTAACAAGGGTGATTGAAAGGGTAGGCTATTGGGATACGTGAGTTAATAATCAAATATGGCCTCAATCATATGCAAGCATGTAAATACACTAAATAATGGACATATAGATTGGAACAAAATTTAAATTGCAGTTATAGAGAAGAAAACACACAAGAATAAAATATTATGGTTAAATAATGTAACCATGCAATTAAGCTTAAATCTCACAGGTTGTGTGTTCTTTGGCTCAAAAACTATGTTCCAAATACAACTTCCAAACAAGTTTAACACAAAATTTTCAATTTAACTTAGTGAAATACTATAAAAATTTCTTGAAAAAGAAAATATTACTTCAACCAAGTAGTAACTAAATGCATAAAATCAAACAAACATGTAATCAAATATGCAAATGCGGCAGTGAACAAACAAAGAAAATAGAATATTGGTGTTGAAAAGAGAATAACTAACCCGTGGAGATCGGTATCGACCTCTCCACACTTAAAAGATTGCACCGTCCTTGGTGCATGCTAAGATGTACAAGTGGACGGGCTGCTCCAACTGATATCTTTTTCTATAGATTGTGCAGATTGGCTTGCCTGTCTTCCCATTAAGAAGCTTTTTCTCTCTCTTTGTGGTAGCCATCCTGAAAGAAGAGAAAAAGGAAGGAAAGTAACCCAAAAATAAAGATAAGAACATAAATAAAATATGGGTGTTAATGCCAAATAATAAATGTCTCAATTACATGGTAGCTACAACATGCAGGTGAGAAAATAGTGGAAGCAAATGGCATATCAATAGTGCAAAAAGTTGCAACAATGGGAAAGAGAGTGTGGGTAATGCAAGATAGTGTAAGTGCATATCAATGCAAAAGGAATATCAATATTATAAAAATTAGCATTGACTTATGAATAATAATACTCAATTAGAATAAAACAAGTCATGAAGCACCAGAATAATTCAAGAAAAGATGCAATAGTTGAAAAAGAGAATTTTAACACCAATGGAAAAGAAAAAGAAAGTAAGAAAGGAGGAAGAAAGAAATAAGAAGGGAAAGAAAAGATTTAGATTTGGGGAAGAAAAGATAAGATATCTTGGCTGGTCTGGATAAGCTGTGCGGCGCAGGCGACGCGAACGCGTGGGGCACGCGGTCGCGTGGATAGCGCTTCGATGAAGTGACGCGAACGCGTAGGTCACGCATTTGCGTGAAGTGATTCGTGCCTTCAGCGCGAGTGCAGCCTCGCAGCCGCACAACTCTCTAGTGAAAAGCTCATTTTGCCAAAACTTTGGGTCACGCGATCGCGTGGTGGACGCGATCGCGTGGTGGACGCGATCGCGTGGATGACCTTGTTTAAAGAACGACGCGGACGCGTAGGGCACGCGTTCGCGTGGTAGGGCTTGTACTGCTAGCACGAGTCCAGCCCAATTCCAGCTAAACTTTCAGCCATACACCTTTATACGTCGATTTACAGGGCACGCGTTCGCGTGGGCGACGCGGACGCGTGGGACGCATTTTTCCCACATGACGCGGATGCGTCAACGACGCGGTCGCGTGGATCAATTTGTGCCAAAGGCACGCCTCCAGCCACGCTCTCGCGTGACTCTCTGTTCAGTTTTGTTTTCTTCCCAACGCACTTGTGACCCAGACGCGTCGGCGACGCTGTCGCGTTGCGTGCGATTTTTTTTATTTTTTTATTTTTTATTTTTTTAATGCAGTATGCAGAATACAATGCTAATATGAATGTTATGCATGATTCCAGGTCCAATCAAAACTCAAAAATAAACAAAACATACTAGAATTAAAACTGAAAAAGGGACGATCATACCATGGTGGGTTGTCTCCCACCTAGCACTTTTAGTTAAAGTCCTTAAGTTGGACATTTGGTGAGCTCCCTGTTATGGTGGCTTGTGCTTGTATTCATCCAAAAATCTCTACCAATGTTTGGAATTTCAGTAGCATCTGGGATCCCAAACTAGGCACAGAAATCCTTCAAGAAAGTTAAAGCAATTGACAAGGCCCCAAGAGTGTTGATTGCTAGAATGAATTCCGGGGTCCCAAACCTTGCTTTTGCACCCGTCTTCTTGTTGATCATTATGATTCCATCCGGGTAGCAAGCAATCTGAATTCTCACTAAAGCGGCCAAACAACTTCCTAGACCCATTCAGTTAAGCTCTACACTAACATTTGCGTTTAAACTTAAAGCTTCCAACCATAATGAACCTTGCAGGACAATTCTTACCACTGACCTCCTCCTCTTACTCTTAATCCACAAAGAGCTCTAAGTTGACCATCCGTCTCCAGTAGCCCATATTCAAGTGGAATTAGAAAGCTAAGGGATATGAATTTTACCCACTTGAATGTTGTAAAGGATGATGGCAACTTAGGGAGAGGGGTTTCTAATGAACTTGCAAGCTCCACTCCTTTGTGTTCTTCTTTGACAACTACCACCTCTTTGCAAGCTTCTTCAATATCAACCTCCTCCTCTTGGTATCTTCCTTCCAATTCAATCTCTTTTTCATTGCTCACCAAGGGCATGGGAGGTTGTGCCTCTTCTTCTTTAATCTCCATGTCAAGTCCAATGGGAGATGATTCAAATGTATATAAGAATTCATTAATGATTGAATCCATCTCCTGACCGTCCCCTTCAAAGTCTTCAACCATGATATGCCTTGGAGGTTGTACACCCTCTTCAACATCAAATTCAAACTCCTTAGAAGGGGGCTCTGTGACTTGAGTTTCCCATGGAGGTTCCGCATCTCCTAAGTCTTAAACCACTTCTTCCTCTTCAATGGCAGGCGTAGCTTCTTCCAATTGTTCCAATATAAAATCGTGCTGCTCACTGTCCACCGGAGTTTCTAACTTCTCCTTCATGCCACGTTCTTCAGTAGATTCTCCACACAAAGCCATGGGGGTTCCTTTAATGTCCGAACATCGGGAAGGTAATCGATTTATCGCTTGATCCAGTTGGCGAAGGGTTGCATGAAATTTTTCCACTGTTTCCTTGAGACGATCCCTTGATTCTTGTTGCGCTCGGCTATCATAAGTAGGATCATAGTGCTCTTGGATTGATGGATATGGAGATGGTGAATATTGAGGTGGTGGTTCTTGGGAGTAATTATGTTGGAATTGGGGTGGTTTTATATATGGTTCATATGGCTCATAAGGTGGTTGGTATGGTGGTTGAGGCTTAGGATTATATGAGGTTATTTGGTAGTAAGGGGCTTGTGAGTATGGTGGTCCAGAGTTGTGTTGAGGAGGGGGTTCATAGGCATATGGTGGTGGTTGTTGATAATCAAAAGAGTGCTCACCATAGCCATTTCCTTGATATGCATCACAGAATGGTTGTTGATAGTCCATTAGAGGTGGTTGTTGCCATAAGGGTTGATCAAATCCTTGTGGCTCCTCCCGTCTTTGATTGCTCCAACCTTGATGCATGTTCTCATTGTAATCTCCTCTTCCTGTAACATAATTGTAACCAGACTCGTAGCCAAAGGGGTGAGAGTTCATAGTAGTAGGAGAAAATAGAAACAAAAACTAACAAAAAGAAAATATTTTGAAAAAGATATGATTTTTGAAAATTGAAAAAGGATAAGATAAGATTTTGAAAAAGATAGAATAAGATTTTGAAAAAGATATGATTTTTCTTTTTTTTTTTGAAAAAAATTTGAATTTTGAAAAATAAGATAAGATAAGATAAAAATTTTAAAATAAAAATCTGAAATTTTTTTTTTGAAAAATATTTACAATAACCAATAATAAGGCACACGTTTGCAATTCTCCAGCAACGGTGCCATTTTGACAAACAGATTTTCTGTCGGTAAAGAAATATAAAAATATAATCGCTTTGTAAGTATAGTTTCTAAACCAACAGAAAATCCTTTCGTACAAACGTTTGGTTGTCACAAGTAACAAACCCAATAAAATTTATAAACCGAAGTATTCAAACCTCGGATCGTCTTCTCAAAGAATTGCAGGGAGGTGTGTTTTATTATTGGTTATGGAAAACAGTGTTTTGGGTTTTGAAAATGGTTTTGAGCAAGAGAAATGGGTTGTAGAAATTAATAAATTAATAACAAAGAAATCTCTTGGCAAGGTATGAAAACTGGAAGTCCTATCCTAATTATCCTTATCAATGGTGATGAGAATTATACTTTCGCTCCCACTAAGTCAACCTCTAACTATGAAGGTCAGTTAAGTGGATAAATTAATTTAACACCTAAAGTCCTAGTCAACTCCTTAAAGAAAGACTAGAGTTATAGGAATCTAAATTAATCAACAAAGATAATAACTATCAATCACGATGAGTTTGACAACTCAAGAGTTACCAATTAATCAACCAAAGCCAAAAGGGAAAAATCTAAATTATTTACAATAAATAGAAGAAAGCAATCATGAGTCTGAAATACCTCAAATTATATTTAAATAAAGATGTCAATTCAAACATGGGCGAGTTCATAAATTAGATTGAAAAGATAAATTAAAAGAACATTGAACCTGTAATTGAAGAAGATAGAAATATTCCTAAGTCCTTTAAGAGGAGTCCTAATCCTAATCCTAAGAGAGAGGAGAGAACCTCTCTCTCTAAAAACAATATCTAAATCCTAAGACTATGTATGAATGTATGTTCTCTCAAGTATATGATGAATGGATGCATTCCCTCACTTTATAGTCTCTAATCTGTGTTTTCTAGGCCAAAAACTAGGTCAAAACAGCCCAGAAATCACTGCTGGTTCGTACAGGTCGCGGGAAAGTGACACGGAGGCGTCGTCCACGCGTTTGCGTGGATTGAAGTTCGCAGATGCAATGCGGCGCGTCATCCACGCATTCGCGTCTTCTAAATTTGGATCAGCTATTACAAATTATATATCGTTGCGAAGCCCCGGATATTAGCTTTCCAACGGAACTGGAACCACGTCATTTGGTCTTCTGTAGCTCAAGTTATGGTCGATTTAGTATCTAGAGGTCAGACTGGACAGCTTTAGCAGTTCCTTCAGTTCCTTGCATTCCTTCCAGTTTTGCATGCTTCCTCTCTAAGCCATTCCTGCCCTGTAATCTCTGAAATTACTTAACACACACATCAAGGCATCGAATGGTAATAAGAGAGGATTAAACATAGCAAAATTAAGACCAAAGAAGCATATTTTCAATCATAGCACAGAATTAGGAAGGAAAATGTAAAACATGGAAATCATATGAATAAGTGGGTAAAGAGTTGATAAAAACCACTCAATTGAGCACACGATAAACCATAAAATAGTGGTTTATCAACCTCTCCACACTTAAACATTAGCATGTCTTCATTCTGAGCTCAAGAAAAGCTATAAAGGAGTGAAGAGGAATGATAGAGAGTATGCAATGCACCCTATCTATATGAATGCAATTACATGCAAAATGTTTCTACCTACTTGGTTAAAAGTAAATAAGTTCTCCAAGACAAATATGAATCAAATTCCACTAATTCAAATTACACAATAAAAGACAAGTAAACTTGTAAGAAGATAGCTAATGAAAGCAGGGAACATAGAATCAAGCGTTGAACCCTCACTGGTAGTGTATATCACTCTAATCGCTCAAGTGTCTAGGGTCAATCACTCTACTCTTTCCTAGTCATGCTTTCTAAACCTTGTTCTTCATCTAACCAATCAAAAAATATTTAGCATACCAATGCAAACATCATGAGGTCTTTTGAGGGTTGTAATGGGGCTAAGGTAAGGGTAAGGGTATATGTATGGCCAAGTGAGCTAACAAAGTGAATCCTTGATTAGTCTAAGATCTCACCTAACATATACATAATTTATATAATTTAAAATGCTTTACCTAGCTACCCAAATTTTTTCCACTTATGTATTACATGCTCATGTATCAAACTTATTTTTGAATTTTGTCCCATATGCATTGATTCTTTTTATTTTGCATTTGGGGTAATATATATATTTTTCTTTTTTTTCTATCTCCTTATTTAATTACTTAATAATTCTTTTTTTCAATGCACATGGTAATTTAATTATTTTGATTTCACATGAGCATACTTCCCAAATTTTCAAATAACTTATTCAATTTAATTCTCTACTTTTTTTTATCATCCCATGTTCCCATAAAATTCCCCACACTTAAATTTTACACAATATCTATCTTAAGCTAACCAAGGATTCAACTTGGAATTTTTATTTTGTTTTTCTGCTTAAGGCTAGTAATGTGGTTATAAAATAGAAGAGGGGGTCAAAAAGCTCAAGGGGGTTAACAAGGGTGATTGAAAGGGTAGGCTATTGGGATAAGTGAGTTAATAATCAAATATGGCCTCAATCATATGCAAGCATGTAAATACACTAAATAATGGACATATAGATTGGAACAAAATTTAAATTGCAGTTATAGAGAAGAAAACACACAAGAATAAAATATTATGGTTAAATAATGTAACCATGCAATTAAGCTTAAATCTCACAGGTTGTGTGTTCTTTGGCTCAAAAACTATGTTCCAAATACAACTTCCAAACAAGTTTAACATAAAATTTTCAATTTAACTTAGTGAAATACTATAAAAATTTCTTGAAAAAGAAAATATTACTTCAACCAAGTAGTAACTAAATGCATAAAATCAAACAAACATGTAATCAAATATGCAAATGTGGCAGTGAACAAACAAAGAAAATAGAATATTGGTGTTGAAAAGAGAATAACTAACCCGTGGAGATCGGTATCGACCTCTCCACACTTAAAAGATTGCACCGTCCTTGGTGCATGCTAAGATGTACAAGTGGACGGGCTGCTCCAACTGATATCTTTTTCTATAGATTGTGCAGATTGGCTTGCCTATCTCCCCATTAAGAAGCTTTTTCTCTCTCTTTGTGGTAGCCATCCTGAAAGAAGAGAAAAAGGAAGGAAAGTAACCCAAAAATAAAGATAAGAACATAAATAAAATATGGGTGTTAATGCCAAATAATAAATGTCTCAATTACATGGTAGCTACAACATGCAGGTGAGAAAATAGTGGAAGCAAATGGCATATCAATAGTGCAAAAAGTTGCAACAATGGGAAAGAAAGTGTGGGTAATGCAAGATAGTGTAAGTGCATATTGGTGCACGAAATTGTGATCAATACTTTTCACAACACAAATAATCCCCGGTAATGAATCCAACAACTTGGTGTTCAATACCATGGCATAAACACATCTTCGCACAACTAACCAGCAAGTGTACTGGGTCGTCCAAGTAATAAACCTTACGCGAGTAAGGGTCGATCCCACAGAGATTGTTGGTATGAAGCAAGCTATGGTCACCTTGTAAATCTTAGTCAGGCAGACTCAAATGGATATGAATGATGATATATGAATAAAACATAAAGATAAAGATAGAGATACTTATGTAATTCATTGGTAGGAATTTCAGATAAGCGTATGAAGATGCTTGTCCCTTCAGTCTCTCTGCTTTCCTACTGTCTTCTTCCAATCCTTCTTACTCCTTTCCATGGCAAGCTTATGCAAGGGTTTCACCGTTGTCAGTGGCTACCTCCCATCCTCTCAGTGGAAATGTTCAACGCACCCTGTCACGGCACGGCTATCCATCTGTCGGTTCTCAATCAGGCTGGAATAGAATCCAGTGATTCTTTTGCGTCTGTCACTAACGCCCCGCCATCAGGAGTTTGAAGCTCGTCACAGTCATTCAATCATTGAATCCTACTCAGAATACCACAGACAAGGTTAGACCTTCCGGATTCTCTTGAATGCCGCCATCAGTTCTAGCCTATACCACAAAGACTCTGATCTCATGGAATGGCTGGCTTGGTTGTCAGGCGAGTAATCGGTTGTCAGGCGATCAACCATGCATCGTGTATCAGGAATCCAAGAGATATTCACCCAATCTAAGGTAGAACGGAGGTGGTTGTCAGGCATGCGTTCATAGGTGAGAATGATGATGAGTGTCACGGATCATCACATTCATCAAGTTGAAGAACAAGTGATATCTTGGAACAAGAACAAGCGGAATTGAATAGAAGAACAATAGTAATTGTATTAATACTCGAGGTACAGCAGAGCTCCACACCTTAATCTATGGTGTGTAGAAACTCCACCGTTGAAAATACATAAGAACAAGGTCTAGGCATGGCCGAATGGCCAGCCTCCCAAAGAGGGTTCAATCATAAAAACATGATCAAAAGCTTCAAATACAATAGTAAAAGGTCCTATATAAAGAGAACTAGTAGCCTAGGGTGTACAGAGATGAGTAAATGACATAAAAATCCACTTCCGGGCCCACTTGGTGTGTGCTTGGGCTAAGCATTGAAGCATTTTCGTGTAGAGACTCTTCTTGGAGTTAAACGCCAGCTTTTATGCCAGTTTGGGCGTTTAACTCCCATTCTTGTGCCAGTTCCGGCGTTTAACGCTGGGAATTCTTAGGGTGACTTTGAACGCCGGTTTGGGCCATCAAATCTTGGGCAAAGTATGGACTATCATATATTTCTGGAAAGCCCAGGATGTCTACTTTCCAACGCCGTTGATAGCGCGCCAATTGGGTTTCTGTAGCTCCAGAAAATCCGCTTCGAGTGCAGGGAGGTCAGAATCCAACAGCATCTGCAGTCCTTTTTAGTCTCTGAATCAGATTTTTGCTCAGGTCCCTCAATTTCAGCCAGAAAATACCTGAAATCACAGAAAAACACACAAACTCATAGTAAAGTCCAGAAAAGTGAATTTTAACTAAAAATTAATAAAAATATACTAAAAACTAACTAGATCATACTAAAAACATACTAAAAACAATGCCAAAAAGCGTACAAATTATCCGCTCATCACAACACCAAACTTAAATTATTGCTTGTCCTCAAGCAACTGAAAATCAAACAAGATAAAAAGAAGAGAATATGCAATGAATTCCAAAAACATCTGTGAAGATCAATATTAATTAGATGAGCGGGGCTTTTGGCTTTTTGCCTCTGAACAGTTTTGGCATCTCACTCTATCCTTTGAAATTCAGAATGATTGGCTTCTTTAGGAACTCAGAATCCAGATAGTGTCATTGATTCTCCTAGTTAAGTATGATGATTCTTGAACACAGCTACTTATTGAGTCTTGGCCGTGGCCCAAAGCACTCTGTCTTCCAGTATTACCACCGGATACATACATGCCACAGACACATAATTGGGTGAACCCTTTCAGATTGTGACTCAGCTTTGCTAGAGTCCCCAACTAGAGGTGTCCAGGATTCTTAAGCACACTCTTTTTGCCTTGGATCACAACTTTATTTCTTTCTTTTTCTTTCTTTTTCTTTCTTTTTCTCTTTCTTTTCTCTTTCTTTTTCTTTTTCTCTTTTTTTTTTCGAAATTTTTTTTTGTATTCACTGTTTTTTTCTTGCTTCAAGAATCATTTTTATGATTTTTCAGATCCTCCGTAACATGTCTCCTTTTTCATTATTCTTTCAAGAGCCAACATTCATGAACCACAAATTCAAAAGACATATGCACTGTTTAAGCATACATTCAGAAAATAAAAGTATTGCCACCACATCAAGATAATTAAACTGTTATAAAATTCAAAATTCATGCAAATCTTCTCTTTTTCAATTAAGAACATTTTTTTATTTAAGAGAGGTGATGGATTCATAGGATATTCATAACTTTAAGGCATAGACACTAAGACACTAATGATCACAAGACACAAACATAGACAAACATAAGCACTAAAATTCGAAAAACAGGAAAATAAAGAACAAGGAAATTAAAGAACGGGTCCACCTTAGTGATGGCGGCTTGTTCTTCCTCTTGAAGATCTTATGGAGTGGTTGAGCTCCTCAATGTCTCTTCCTTGTCTTTGTTGCTCCTCTCTTATGATTCTTTGATCTTCTCTAATTTCATGGAGGAGAACAGAGTGTTCTTGGTGCTCCACCCTTAGTTGTCCCATGTTGGAACTCAATTCTCCTAGGGAGGTGTTTAGTTGCTCCCAATAGTTTTGTGGAGGAAAGTGCATCCCTTGAGGCATCTCAGGGATTTGATGATGAGAGGGGTCTCTTGTTTGCTCCATCCTCTTCTTAGTGATGGGTTTGTCCTCATCAATAGGGATGTCTCCCTCTATGTCAACTCCAACTGAATAACAGAGGTGACAAATGAGATGAGGAAAGGCTAACCTTGCCAAGGTAGAGGACTTGTCCGCCACCTTATAAAGCTCTTGGGATATTGGTGCGCGAAATTGTGAACAATACTTTTCACAACTCTCATAATCCCCGGTCATGAACCCCAAAAACTTGGTGTTCAATACCATGGCATTACACAACTTCGCACAACTAACCAGCAAGTGCACTGGGTCGTCCAAGTAATAAACCTTACGCGAGTAAGGGTCGATCCCGCGGAGATTGTTAGTATTGAAGCAAGCTATGGTCATCTTGTAAATCTTAGTCAGGCAAACTCAAATGGATATGGTGATGAACGAAAATAACATAAAGGTAAAGATAGAGATACTTATGTAATTCATTGGTAGGAACTTCAGATAAGCGCATGAAGATGCCTTCCCTTCCGTCTCTCTGCTTTCCTACTGTCTTCATCCAATCCTTCTTATTCCTTTCCATGGCAAGCTTGTGTAGGGTTTCACCGTTGTCAATGGCTACCTCCCATCCTCTCAGTGAAAACGATTGCATATGCTCTGTCACAGCACGCGGAATTCAGCTGTCGGTTCTCGGTCATGCCGGAATAGAATCCATCGATTCTTTTGCGTCTGTCACTAACGCCCCGCCTGCTAGGAGTTTGAAGCACGTCACAGTCATTCAATCATTGAATCCTACTCAGAATACCACAGACAAGGTTAGACCTTCCGGATTCTCTTGAATGCCGCCATCAGTTCTTGCCTATACCACGAAGACTCTGATCTCACGTAATGGTTGGCTCGTTTGTCAGACGAGCACTCGGTTGTCAGGCGATCAACCATGCATCGTGCAATCAGGAATCCAAGAGATATTCACCCAATCGAAGGTAGAACTGAGGTGGTTGTCAGTCACACGTTCATAGGTGAGAATGATGATGAGTGTCACGGATCATCACATTCATCAAGTTGAAGAACAAGTGATATCTTAGAACAAGAACAAGCGGAATTGAATGGAAGAACAATAGTAATTGCATTAATACTCGAGGTACAGCAGAGCTCCACACCTTAATCTATGGTGTGTAGAAACTCCACCGTTGAAAATACATAAGAACAAGGTCTAGGCATGGCCGAATGGCCAGCCTCCCAATAATCTAAGAACTAGATGTCCAAAGATGATCAAAGGATCTAAAATAATCCAAAGATCGAAAGACCCTTAATACAATAGTAAAAGGTCCTACTTATAGAAAACTAGTAGCCTAAGGTGTACAGAAACGAGTAAATGACATAAAAATCCACTTCCGGGCCCACTTGGTGTGTGCTTGGGCTGAGCAATGAAGCATTTTCGTGTAGAGACTCGTCTTGGAGTTAAACGCCAGCTTTAGTGCCAGTTTGGGCGTTTAACTCCCATTTGGGTGCCAGTTCCGGCGTTTAACGCTGGAATTCCTGAGGGTGACTTTGAACGCCGGTTTGGGCCATCAAATCTTGGGCAAAGTATGAACTATCATATATTGCTGGAAAGCCCAGGATGTCTACTTTCCAACGCCGTTGAGAGCGCGCCAATTGGGCTTCTGTAGCTCCAGAAAATCCACTTCGAGTGCAGGAAGGTCAGAATCCAACAGCATCTGCAGTCCTTTTTAGTCTCTGAATCAGATTTTTGCTCAGGTCCCTCAATTTCAGCCAAAAAATACCTGAAATCACAGAAAAACACACAAACTCATAGTAAAGTCCAGAAAAGTAAATTTTAACTAAAAACTAATAAAAATATACTAAAAACTAACTAGATCATACTAAAAACATACTAAAAACAATGCCAAAAAGTATACAAATTATCCGCTCATCACAACACCAAACTTAAATTGTTGCTTGTCCTCAAGCAACTGAAAATCAAATAAGATAAAAAGAAGAGAATATACTATAGACTCCAAATTATCAATGAAACTTAGCTCCAAATTAGATGAGCGGGACTAGTAGCTTTTTGCCTCTGAACAGTTTTGGCATCTCACTTTATCCTTTGAAATTCAGAATGATTGGCATCTTTAGGAACTCAGAATCTAGATAGTGTCATTGATTCTCCTAGTTAAGTATGATGATTCTTGAACATAGCTACTTAGTGAGTCTTGGCTGTGGCCCAAAGCACTCTGTCTTCCAGTATTACCACCGGATACATACATGCCACAGACACATGATTGGGTGAACCTTTTCAGATTGTGACTCAGCTTTGCTAGAGTCCCCAACTAGAGGTGTCCAGGGTTCTTAAGCACACTCTTATTGCCTTGGATCACAACTTTATTTCTTTCTTTCTTTTTTCGTTTTTCTCCTTCCTTTTTTTTCTTTTTTTTTTGTATTCACTGCTTTTTCTTGCTTCAAGAATCATTTTTATGATTTTTCAGATCCTCAGTAACATGTCTCCTTTTTCATCATTCTTTCAAGAGCCAACAATTTTAACATTCATGAACAACAAATTCAAAAGACATATGCACTGTTCAAGCATACATTCAGAAAACAAAAAGTATTGTCACCACATCAAACTAATTAAGCTAGTTTTAAAGATGAATTCGAAATCCTGTACTTCTTGTTCTTTTGTGATAAAAACAGTTTTCATTTAAGAAAGGTGATGGATTCATAGGACATTCATAACTTTAAGGCATAGACACTAAGACACTAATGATCACAAGACACAAACATGGACAAACATAAGCATTAATTTTCGAAAAACAGAAGAGTAAAGAACAAGGAGATTAAAGAACGGGTCCACCTTAGTGATGGCGGCTTGTTCTTCCTCTTGAAGGTCTTATGGAGTGCTTGAGCTCCTCAATGTCTCTTCCTTGCCTTTGTTGCTCCTCTCTCATGATTCTTTGATCTTCTCTAATTTCATGGAGGAGGATGGAATGTTCTTGGTGCTCCACCCTTAGTTGTCCCATGTTGGAACTCAATTCTCCTAGGGAGGTATTTAGTTGCTCCCAATAGTTTTGTGGAGGAAAGTGCATCCCTTGAGGTATCTCAGGGATTTCATGATGAGTGGGGTCTCATCCTTTTCTTAGGGATGGGCTTGAGGTCATGCCTTCTCAGTTGAACCGGTTTCCCTCTTGAATCTCTTTTTTATTGAACGCCCTCTTCACAAATGTCTATGAGGACTTGGTCCAACCTTTGATCAAAGTTGACCTTTCTTCATGGCCACAACTTCATTGAAGTGGTCTTAATGCACCCTTGAGATGAATCTCTCCATCTCCCATGACTCGGAGGTGAAAGCTTTTGCCTTCCCTTTCCTCTTTCTAGAGGTTTCTCCGGCCTTGGATGCCATAAATGGTTATGGAAAAACGAAAAGCAACGCTTTTACCACACCAAACTTAAAAGGTTTGCTCGTCCTCGAGCAAAAGAAGAAAGAAGAGAGTAGAAGAAGAAGAAATGGAGGAGAGGGAGATGGCTTTGTGGTTCGGCCAAAAGGGGGAGAAATAGTGTTTAGGGTGTGAGAAAATGAAGGATGGACGTGGGTGGTGAAGAGAAAGATAGGATTTGATAGGTGAGGGGTTTTTGGGGAAGAGGTGTTGAGGTGATTGGTGAATGGGTGAAGAAGAGAGAGGGTGGTGGGGTTGGTGGGGATCCTGTGGGGTCCACAGATCCTTAGGTGTCAAGGAAAAGTCATCCCTGCACCAAATGGCATTCAAAAACACGTTTTGAGCCATTTCTGGCGTTAAACGCCGGGCTGGTGCCCATTTCTGTCGTTTAACGCCAGCTTCTTGCCCATTTCTGGCGTTTAACGCCAATCTGGTGCCCCTTTCTGGCGTTAAACGCCCAGAATGGTGCCAGACTGGGCGTTAAACGCCCAACAGCTAACCTCACTGGCGTTTAAACGCCAGTGGGTGCGTCCTCCAGGGTGTGCTGTTTTTCTTTCTGTTTTTCATTCTGTTTTTGCTTTTTTCATGGATTTTGTGACTTCTTATGATCATCAACCTACAAAAGACATAAAATAACAAAAGAAAATAGTTAATTATAAAACATTGGGTTGCCTCCCAACAAGCGCTTCTTTATTGTCATTAGCTTGACAGAGGACTCTCATGGAGCCTCACAGATTCTTAGAGCCATGTTGGAACCTCCCAACACCAAACTTAGAGTTTGAATGTGGGGGTTCAACACCAAACTTAGAGTTTGACTGTGGGGGCTCTGTTTGGCTCTGTTTTGAGAAATGCTCTTCATGCTTCCTCTCCATGATGATAGAGGGATATCCTTGGGCCTTAAACACCAAGGATTCTTCATTCACTTGAATGTTCAACTCTCCTCTATCAACTTCAATCACAGCCTTTGCTGTGGCTAGGAAGGGTCTGCCAAGGATGATGGATTCATCCATGCGCTTCCCAGTCTCTAGGACTATGAAATCAGTAGGGATGTAATGGTCTTCAACTTTAACCAGAACATCCTCCACAAGTCCATAGGCTTGTTTTCTTGAGTTGTCTGCCATCTCTAGTGAGATTTTTGCAGCTTGCACCTCAAAGATCCCTAACTTCTCCATTACATAGAGGGGCATGAGGTTTACACTTGACCCTAAGTCACACAAGGCCTTCTTGAAGGTCATGTTGCCTATGGTACAAGGTATTGAAAACTTCCCAGGATCTTGCCTCTTTTGAGGCAGTTTCTGCCTAGACAAGTCATTCAGTTCTTTGGTGAGCAAAGGGGGTTCATCCTCCCAAGTCTCATTTCCAAATAACTTGTCATTTAGCTTCATGATTGCTCCAAGGTATTTAGCAACTTGCTCTTCAGTGACATACTCATCCTCTTCAGAGGAAGAATACTCATCAGAGCTCATGAATGGCAGAAGTAAGTCCAATGGAATCTCTATGGTCTCATTTTGAGCCTCGGATTCCCATGGTTCCTCATTGGGGAACTCATTGGAGGTCAGTGGATGCCCAGTGAGGTCTTCCTCAGTGGCGTTCACTGCCTCGTCTTCATCCCAGAATTCGGCCATGTTGATGGCCTTGCACTCTCCTTTTGGATTTTCTTCTGTATTGCTTGGGAGAGTACTAGGAGGGAGTTCAGTAATTTTCTTGCTCAGCTGACCCACTTGTCCTTCCAAATTTCTGATGGAGGACCTTGTTTCAGTCATGAAACTTTGAGTGGTTTTGATTAGATCAGAGACCATTGTTGCTAAGTCAGAGGTATTCTGCTTAGAGCTCTCTGTCTGTTGCTGAGAACATGATGGAAAAGGCTTGCCATTGCTAAACCTGTTTCTTCCACCATTATTATTGTTGAAACCTTGTTGAGGTCTCTTTGATCTTTCCATGAAAGATTTGGATGATTCCTCCATGAAGGATTATAGGTGTTTCCATAGGGTTCTCCCATGTAATTCACCTCCTCTATTGAAGGGTTCTCAGGATCATAAGCTTCTTCCTCAGATGAAGCTTCCTTAGTACTGCTTGGTGCATTTTGCATTTCAGACAGACTTTGAGAAATCATATTGACTTGTTGAGTCAATATTTTATTCTGAGCCAATATGGCATTCAGAGTGTCAATCTCAAGAACTCCTTTCGTCTGACTAGTCCCATTGTTCACAGGATTTCTTTCAGAAGTGTACATGAATTGGTTATTTGCAACCATTTCAATCAGTTCTTGAGCTTCTGCAGGCGTCTTCTTCAAATGAAGAGAGCCTCCAGCAGAGCTATCCAAAGACATCTTGGACAGTTTAGAGAGACCATCATAGAAAATACCTATGATGCTCCATTCAGAAAGCATGTCAGAGGGACACTTTCTGATTAATTGTTTGTATCTTTCCCAAGCTTCATAGAGGGATTCTCTTTCCTTCTGTCTGAAGGTTTGGACTTCCACTCTAAGCTTACTCAATTTTTGAGGTGGAAAGAACTTTGCCAAGAAGGCATTGACTAGCTTTTCCCAAGAGTCCAGGCTTTCTTTAGGTTGAGAGTCCAACCATGTTCCAGCTCTGTCTCTTACAGCAAAAGGGAATAGCGTTAGTCTGTAGACCTCAGGGTCAACCCCATTAGTCTTGACAGTGTCACAGATTTGCAAGAATTCAGCTAAAAATTGATGAGGATCTTCCAATGGAAGTCCATGGAACTTGCAATTCTGTTGCATTAGAGAAACTAATTGAGGCTTAAGCTCAAAGTTGTTTGCTCCAATGGCAGGGATAGAGATGCTTCTCCCATAGAAGTCGGGAGTAGGTGCAGTAAAGTCACCCAGCACCTTCCTTGCATTGTTGGCATTGTTGTTGTTTTCGGCTGCCATGAGTTCTTCTCCTTTGAAGAATTCGGTCAGGTCCTCTAAAGAGAGTTGTGCTTTGGCTTCTCTTAGCTTTCTCTTCAAGGTCCTTTCAGGTTCAGGATCAGCCTCAACAAGAATGCCTTTGTCTTTGCTCCTGCTCATATGAGAGAGAAGAGAACAAGAAAATGTGGAATCCTCTATGTCACAGTATAGAGATTCCTTGAAGTGTCAGAGGAAAAGAAGAGTAGAAGACAGAAGTAGAAAATTCGAACTTATCAAAGGAGATGGAGTTCGAATTTTGCATTAAGGGATAGTGTTAGTCCATAAATAGAAGGATGTGAGAAGGAGGGAAGTGATTTTCGAAAATTAAGTAGAAAATTTGAAAACATTTTTTTTTTTTTGAAAAACATTACTTAATTTTCGAAAATGAAAATGGAAAAGAAATCAAGTGATTTTTGAAAAAGATTTTGAAATTAGAAATCAAAAAGATTTGATTGAAAACTATTTTGAAAAAGATGTGGTTAAGAAGATATGATTAGTTTTAAAAAGATGTGATTGAGAAAATATGATTTGAAAAACATTTTAAAAAGATTTGATTTAAAAATTAAAAACTTCACTAACAAGAAAAGATATGATTCAAACATTAAACCTTTCTCAACAGAAAAGGCAACATACTTGAAATGTTGAATCAAATCATTAATTGATAGTAAGTATCTTTAAAAATGGAAAGAAATTGGTTTTGAAAAAGATTTGATTGAAAAATTGATTTGAAAAAGATTTGATTTTGAAAAGATTTTGAAAACTTAGAAAAAATTTGATTTGAAAACAAAATCTTCCCTTCTAGCCATCCTGGCATTAAACGCCCAGAATGGTGCACATTCTGGCGTTTAACGCCCAAAATGCTACCCTTTTGGGCGTTAAACGCCCAACCAGGTACCCTGGCTGGCGTTTAAACGCCAGTCTGTCCTTCTTCACTGGGCGTTTTGAACGCCCAGCTTTTTCTGTGCAATTCCTCTGCTGTATGTTCTGAATCTTCAATTCTCTGTATTATTGACTTGAGAATACACAAATTAAAAATATTTTTGGATTTTTAATAATAAGGAAAAATCAAAATGCAACAAGAATCAAATAACAATGCATGCAAGACACCAAACTTAGCAGTTTGTATACTACTGACACTAACAAAATGAAAATGCAAATGAGACACACAAAACACTCAAGTCAATAGAATTCAAAGATCAGAGCACGAAAATTATCAAGAATTACTTGAAAATCCTTAAGACACATGAATGAATGCATGCAATTGACACCAAACATAAGATGAGACACTAGACTCAAGCAAGAAATTTTTGGATTTTATGATTTTTCAATTTTTTTTGGATTTTTCGAAAATTAAGTGGAAAACGAAAATAAAGATATCAAAATTCTTAATGAGAATTCCAGGAATCATGCAATGTTAGTCTAAAGCTTTAGTCTAAGGAAATTAGACATGGCTAGTCAAGCTTCAGCAGGACATTGCATTCAAGAGCTTAATTGATGAAGATCAATCAGCTTTGGTGATGATAAGAACATCACCTTGAAACACTAGAATTCATTCTTAAGAACTCTGAAGAAAAAATACCTAATCTAAGCAACAAGATGAACCGTCAGTTGTCCAAACTGAACAATCCCCGGCAACGGCGCCAAAAACTTGGTGTTGTTGCCGGATCTTGGCACTAATGTTACCAAAAGCTTGCTCAAAACTTGAACAATCCCCGGCAACGGTGCCAAAAACTTGGTGCGCGAAATTGTGAACAATACTTTTCACAACTCTCATAATCCCCGGTCATGAACCCCAAAAACTTGGTGTTCAATACCATGGCATTACACAACTTCGCACAACTAACCAGCAAGTGCACTGGGTCGTCCAAGTAATAAACCTTACGCGAGTAAGGGTCGATCCCGCGGAGATTGTTAGTATTGAAGCAAGCTATGGTCATCTTGTAAATCTTAGTCAGGCAAACTCAAATGGATATGGTGATGAACGAAAATAACATAAAGGTAAAGATAGAGATACTTATGTAATTCATTGGTAGGAACTTCAGATAAGCGCATGAAGATGCCTTCCCTTCCGTCTCTCTGCTTTCCTACTGTCTTCATCCAATCCTTCTTATTCCTTTCCATGGCAAGCTTGTGTAGGGTTTCACCGTTGTCAATGGCTACCTCCCATCCTCTCAGTGAAAACGATTGCATATGCTCTGTCACAGCACGCGGAATTTAGCTGTCGGTTCTCGGTCAGGCCGGAATAGAATCCATCGATTCTTTTGCGTCTGTCACTAACGCCCCGCCTGCTAGGAGTTTGAAGCACGTCACAGTCATTCAACCATTGAATCCTACTCAGAATACCACAGACAAGGTTAGACCTTCCGGATTCTCTTGAATGCCGCCATCAGTTCTTGCCTATACCACGAAGACTCTGATCTCACGGAATGGTTGGCTCGTTTGTCAGACGAGCACTCGGTTGTCAGGCGATCAACCATGCATCGTGCAATCAGGAATCCAAGAGATTTCACCCAATCGAAGGTAGAACGGAGGTCGTTGTCAGTCACACGTTCATAGGTGAGAATGATGATGAGTGTCACGGATCATCACATTCATCAAGTTGAAGAACAAGTGATATCTTAGAACAAGAACAAGCGGAATTGAATGGAAGAACAATAGTAATTGCATTAATACTCGAGGTACAGCAGAGCTCCACACCTTAATCTATGGTGTGTAGAAACTCCACCATTGAAAATACATAAGAACAAGGTCTAGGCATGGCCGAATGGCAAGCCTCCCAATAATCTAAGAACTAGATGTCCAAAGATGATCAAAGGATCTAAAATAATCCAAAGATCGAAAGACCCTTAATACAATAGTAAAAGGTCCTACTTATAGAAAACTAGTAGCCTAAGGTGTACAGAAATGAGTAAATGACATAAAAATCCACTTCCGGGCCCACTTGGTGTGTGCTTGGGCTGAGCAATGAAGCATTTTCGTGTAGAGACTCCTCTTGGAGTTAAACGCCAGCTTTAGTGCCAGTTTGGGCGTTTAACTCCCATTTGGGTGCCAGTTCCGGCGTTTAACGCTGGAATTCCTGAGGGTGACTTTGAACGCCGGTTTGGGCCATCAAATCTTGGGCAAAGTATGGACTATCATATATTGCTGGAAAGCCCAGGATGTCTACTTTCCAACGCCGTTGAGAGCGCGCCAATTGGGTATCTGTAGCTCCAGAAAATCCACTTTGAGTGCAGGGAGGTCAGAATCCAACAGCATCTGCAGTCCTTTTTAGTCTCTGAATCAGATTTTTGCTCAGGTCCCTCAATTTCAGCCAGAAAATACCTGAAATCACAGAAAAACACACAAACTCATAGTAAAGTCCAGAAAAGTGAATTTTAACTAAAAACTAATAAAAATATACTAAAACCTAACTAGATCATACTAAAAACATACTAAAAACAATTCCAAAAAGTATACAAATTATCCGCTCATCAGATATCACCTCATGAACTTCTATTTCTTCTCCAATCATGATGCTATGGATCATGATAGCCCAGTCTATAGTAACTTCGGACCGGTTGCTAGTGGAAATGATTGAGCGTTGGATAAACTCCAACCATCTTCTAGCCACGGGTTTGAGGTCATGCCTTCTCAGTTGAACTGGCTTCCCTCTTGAATCTCTCTTCCATTGTGCGCCCTCTTCACATATGACTGTGAGGACTTGGTCCAACCTTTGATCAAAGTTGACCCTTCTAGTGTAAGGATGTTCATCTCTTTGCATCATGGGCAAGGTGAATGCCAACCTTACATTTTCCGGACTAAAATCCAAGTATTTCCCCCGAACCATAGTAAGCCAATTCTTTGGATCCGGGTTCACACTTTGGTCATGGTTCTTGGTGATCCATGCATTGGCATAGAACTCTTGAACCATTAAGATTCCGACTTGTTGAATGGGGTTGGTAAGAACTTCCCAACCTCTTCTTCGGATCTCATGTCGGATCTTCGGATATTCACTCTTTTTGAGTGAAAAAGGGACCTCGGGGATCACCTTCTTCAAGGCCACAACTTCATAGAAGTGGTCTTGATGCACCCTTGAGATGAATCTTTCCATCTCCCATGACTCAGAGGTGGAAGCTTTTGCCTTCCCTTTCCTCTTTCTAGAGGTTTCTCCGGCCTTGGATGCCATAAATGGTTATGGAAAAACAAAAAGCAATGCTTTTACCACACCAAACTTAAAAGGTTTGCTCGTCCTCGAGCAAAAGAAGAAAGAAGAGAGTAGAAGAAGAAGAAGAAATGAGGAAGAAGGGAATGGCTTTGTGTTCGGCCAAAAAAAGGGGGAGAAGTGGTGGTTTGGTTGTGTGAAAATGAAGGAGTGAAGATGGGTTTATATAAGAGTGGGGGGGCTCATGGTTCGGTCATGTATGGGTGGGTTTGGGAGGGAAAGTGGTTTGAATTTGAAGGGTGAGGTAGGTGGGGTTTTATGAAGGATGGATGTGAGTGGTGAAGAGAAAGATGGGATTTGATAGGTGAAGGGTTTTTGGGGAAGAGGTGTTGAGGTGATTGGTGAATGGGTGAAGAAGAGAGAGAGTGGTGGGGTAGGTGGGGATCCTGTGAGGTCCACAGATCCTGAGGTGTCAAGGAAAAGTCATCCCTGCACCAAGTGGCAAGCAAAAATGCGTTTTGAGCCAATTCTGGCGTTAAACGCCGGGCTGGTGCCCATTTCTGGCATTTAACGCCGAATGCTTGCCCTTTTCTGGCATTTAACGCCAGTCTGGTGCCCCTTTCTGGCGTTAAACGCCCAGAATGGTGCCAGACTGGGCGTTAAACGCCCAACAGCTAGCCTTACTGGCGTTTAAACGCCAGCACGCTCTCCTCCAGGGTGTGCAATTTTTCTTTCTGTTTTTCATTCTGTTTTTGCTTTTTCAATTGATTTTGTGACTTCTCATGATCATCAACCTACAAAAGAACATAAAGTAACAAAGGAAAATAGATAAAATATAACATTGGGTTGCCTCCCAACAAGCGCTTCTTTAATGTCAGTAGCTTGACAGAGGGCTCTCATGGAGCCTCAGAAATGCTCAGAGAAATGTTGGAACCTCCCAACACCAAACTTAGAGTTTGAATGTGGGGGTTCAACACCAAACTTAGAAGTTGGTTGTGGCCTCCCAACACCAAACTTAGAGTTTGACTGTGGGGGCTCTGTGTGGCTCTGTTTTGAGAGAAGCTCTTCATGCTTCCTCTCCATGATGACAGAGGGATATCCTTGAGCCTTAAACACAAAGGATTCTTCATTCACTTGAATGATCAATTCTCCTCTATCAACATCAATCACAGCCCTTGCTGTGGCTAGGAAGGGTCTGCCAAGGATGATGGATTCATCCATGCACTTCCCAGTCTCTAGGACTATGAAATCAGCAGGGATGTAATGGTTTTTAACTTTTACCAAAACATCCTCTACAAGTCCATAGGCTTGTTTTCTTGAATTGTCTGCCATCTCTAGTGAGAGTTTTGCAGCTTGCACATCAAAGATCCCTAACTTCTCCATTACAGAGAGAGGCATGATGTTTACACTTGACCCTAAGTCACACAAGGCCTTCTTGAAGGTCATGGTGCCTATGGTACAAGGTATTGAAAACTTCCTAGGATCCTGTCTCTTTTGAGGCAGTTTCTGCCTAGACAAGTCATCCAGTTCCTTGGTGAGCAAAGGGGGTTCATCTTCCCAAGTCTCATTTCCAAATAACTTGTCATATAGCTTCATGATTGCTCCAAGGTATTTAGCAACTTGCTCTTCAGTGACATACTCATCCTCTTCAGAGGAAGAATACTCATCAGAGCTCATGAATGGCAGAAGTAAGTCCAATGGAACCTCTATGGTCTCATTTTGAGCCTCAGATTCCCATGGTTCCTCATTGGGGGACTCATTGGAGGCCAGTGGACGTCCATTGAGGTCTTCCTCAGTGGCGTTCACTGCCTCTTCCTCCTCTCCAAATTCGGCCATGTTGATGGCTTTGCACTCTCATTTTGGATTTTCTTCTGTATTGCTTGGAAGAGTACTAGGAGGGTGTTCAGTAATTTTCTTGCTCAGCTGACCCACTTGTGCCTCCAAATTTCTAATGGAGGACCTTGTTTCAGTCATGAAACTTTGAGTGGTTTTGATTAGATCAGAGACCATGGTTGCTAAGTCAGAGGTATTCTGCTTAGAACTCTCTGTCTGTTGCTGAGAAGATGATGGAAAAGGCTTGCTATTGCTAAACCTGTTTCTTCCACCATTATTGTTGTTGAAACCTTGCTGAGGTCTCTGTTGATCCTTCCATGAGAGATTTGGATGATTTCTCCATGAAGGATTATAGGTGTTTCCATAGGGTTCTTCCATGTAATTCACCTCTTCTATTGAAGGGTTCTCAGGATCATAAGCTTCTTCTTCAGATGAAGCTTCCTTAGTACTCATTGGTGCATTTTGCATTCCAGACAGACTTTGAGAAATCATATTGACTTGTTGAGTCAATATTTTATTCTGAGCCAGTATGGCATTCAGAGTGTCAATCTCAAGAACTCCTTTCTTTTGATTGGTCCCATTGTTCACAGGATTCCTTTCAGAAGTGTACATGAATTGGTTATTTGCAACCATTTCAATCAGCTCCTGAGCTTCTGTAGGCGTCTTCTTCAGATGAAGAGATCCTCCAGCAGAGCTATCCAAAGACATCTTGGATAGTTCAGAGAGACCATCATAGAAAATTCCAATGATGCTCCATTCAGAAAGCATATCAGTGGGACACTTTCTGATTAATTGTTTGTATCTTTCCCAAGCTTCATAGAGGGACTCTCCTTCCTTCTGTCTGAAGGTTTGGACTTCCACTCTAAGCTTACTCAATTTTTGAGGTGGAAAGAACTTTGCCAAGAAGGCATTGACTAGCTTTTCCCAAGAGTTCAGGCTTTCTTTAGGTTGTGAGTCCAACCATATTCTAGCTCTGTCTCTTACAGCAAAAGGGAATAGCATAAGTCTGTAGACCTCAGGGTCAACCCCATTAGTCTTGACAGTGTCACAGATTTGCAAGAACTCAGCTAAAAACTGATGAGGATCTTCCAATGGAAGTCCATGGAACTTGGAATTCTATTGCATTAGAGAAACTAATTGAGGCTTAAGCTCAAAGTTGTTTGCTCCAATGGCAGGGATAGAGATGCTTCTCCCATAGAAGTCGGGAGTAGGTGCAGTAAAGTCACCCAGCACCTTCCTTGCATTGTTGGCATTGTTGTTGTTTTCGGCTGCCATGGGTTCTTCTTCTTTGAAGATTTCTATTAGGTCCTCTACAGAGAGTTGTGCCTTGGCTTCTCTTAGCTTTCGCTTCAAGGTCCTTTCAGGTTCAGGGTCAGCCTCAACAAGAATGCTTTTGTCCTTGCTCCTGCTCATAAAAAAGAGAAGAGAACAAAAAAATGTGGAATCCTCTATGTCACAGTATAGAGATTCCTTGAGGTGTCAGAGGAAAAGAAAAATAGAAGGCAGAAGTAGAAAATTCGAACTTATCAAAGAAGATGGAGTTCGAATTTTGCATTAAGGAATAGTGTTAGTCCATAAATAGAAGGATGTGAGAAGAGGGGAAGTAATTTTCGAAAATCAAGTAAAAGATTTTGAAAACATTTTGAAAAACACTAATTGATTTTCGAAAATAAAAGTGGGAAAGAAATCAAGTGATTTTTGAAAAAGAATTTGAAATTAGAAAGCAAAAAGATTTGATTGAAAGTTATTTTGAAAAAGATGTGGTTAAGAAGATATGATTGGTTTTAAAAAGATGTGATTGAGAAGATATGATTTGAAAAACATTTTTAAAAAAAATTTGATTTTGAAAATTAATGACTTGGCTATCAAGAAAAGATATGATTCAAACATTAAACCTTTCTCAACAGAAAAGGCAACATACTTGAAATGTTGAGTCAAATCATTAATTGATAGCAAGTATCTTTGAAAATAGAAAGAAATTGAATTTGAAAAAGATTTGATTGAAAAGATATGTGGTGGACGAAATTGTGACAAAAGAATTTCAGGCACTGTTAGAGAAGCTCACAACTCCGTTCAACTAACCAGCAAGTGTACTGGGTCGTCCAAGTAATAAACCTTACGTGAGTAAGGGTCGATCCCACAGAGATTGTTGGTATGAAGCAAGCTATGGTCACCTTGTAAATCTCAGTTAGGCAGATTAAATTGGTTTATGGGTTTCGAAAATAGAAATAAGAAAATAGATTATAAAAAGGATAGAAGACTTATGCAGATTCATTGGTGGGAATTTCAGATAAGCGAATGGAGATACTGTATGGCTCAAGGACGCCTGCTCTCCTACTGCTTCAACCCAATCCTTCTTACTCCTTTCCATGGCAAGCTGTGTATAGGGGTTCACCATCAGCGGTGGCTACTTTCAATCCTCTCGGGAAAATGATCCTATGCGGCTGTCACTCGCACGGCTAATCGTCTGGAGGCATCACCCATGGTTGATGGCTACATCCCATCCTCGCAGTGAAAACTATGCTCACGCGCTCTGTCACAGCACGGCTAATCACTGGTTGGTTCCCGCGCCTACTGGAATAGAATCCCTTGATCCTTTTGCGTCTGTCACTAACGCCCAGCACTTGCAAGTTTGAAGCACGTCACAGTCATTCATTACCGGAATCCTACTCGGAATACCACAGACAAGGTTAGACTTTCCGGATTCCCAGGATCCTACTCGGAATACCACAGACAAGGTGAGACTTTCCGGATCCTCATAAATGCCGCCATCTATCTAGCTTATACCACGAAGATTCTGTTGGGGAATCTAAGAGATACACATTCAAGCTCTTGTTGCATGTAGAACGGAAGTGGTTGTCAATCACGTGCGTTCATAAGTGAGAATGATAATGATCGTCACTTTCATCATTACACTCATCATGTTCTTGGGTGCGAATGAATATCTTGGAATAAGAATAAGAGAGATTTGAATAAAAGAAAATAGAATTGCATTAATACTTGAGGTACAGCAGAGCTCCACACCCTTAATCTATGGTGTGCAGAAACTCCACCGTTGAAAATACATAAGTAAAAGGTTCAGGCATGGCCGAATGGCCAGCCCCCAAAACGTGATCCCAGGATTCAAAATACAATCCAGGATGATAATATGATAGTAAAAAGTTCTATTTATAATAAACTAGCTCCTAGGGTTTACATGAGTAAGTAATTGATGCATAAATCCACTTCCGGGGCCCACTTGGTGTATGTTTGGGCTGAGCTTGATCAATCCACGAGCTGAGGCTTCTCTTGGAGTTGAACTCCGAGTTATGACGTGTTTTGGGCGTTCAACTCCGGATCATGACGTTTTTCTGGCGTTTAACTCCAGACAGCAGCATGAACTTGGCGTTCAACGCCAAGTTACGTCGTCATTCTTCGAATAAAGTATGGACTATTATATATGGCTGGAAAGCCCTGGATGTCTACTTTCCAACGCCGTTGAGAGCGCGCCAATTGGAGTTCTGTAGCTCCAGAAAATCCATTTCAAGTGCAGGGAGGTCAGATTCCAACAGCATCAGCAGTCCTTTTGTCAGCCTTCTTCAGAGTTTTGCTCAGTCCCTCAATTTCAGCCAGAATTTACCTGAAATCACAGAAAAACACACAAACTCATAGTAAAGTCCAGAAATATGAATTTAACATAAAAA